>NC_066540.1:3037714-3167714 GCF_024679095.1 Eriocheir sinensis | reverse complement strand
GCACACTGCGTAACTCCAAGCGGCTCGCCTGGTAGAGCAAGCGCCCCCCTATAATGTTACAGTAGCTGGAATAAGGTTGGCTTAATTTCGGAATAGTGTGCAACTTTTAGGAATGCCTCTAAATTAGCTGTGTCTTGTTCGGGAGAAGCCTGACACGCCGAGGTTATGCCTGAAACTTGGGCTGAAGGGTATTCAGCTGGTTCCGGGGCGACATTTCTCCCATACACTAGACACTGGCATAATCTAACACCGTGTTTTAAGGATACAGGGGATCCAGACGTGTTTATTACCAATGCCTCTGCAAAACCTCCCTCCTTGACTGTCGCGAGAGTCACCTCCACCGTCACGCGGTGTATGTGAGGAGCTCCGTCGATACACACATCACTGCCCGTTGGAGGGGCGTTAGGCAAACGGATTTTAACAAGTTTTGCAGCACGATCCGGAACTATTTGAGGACCTTCTACGACTGCCATTACTGTCCGCCACAAGTCTGCAATGTTTTCGTGTGGTTTGACCGTAAGAGGTGACACTTGGGCGGTGGCAGTCCCTGAGTGTGTGGTGGGTTGGTCATTTTCCCCCTCTGAGGGTGGGATTACAGGTGACAGAGGCGATGGATTTACTGTCCCCTGTATGCGTCGGCCTTGATACACGATCGCGTTGCTTTCAGGGTTTATGGTTATGTGCAGGTCTTTCATGGCGTTTAATCCTAAGATCCCATCCACAGGTAAGGCAAACCTGCTAGAGACATAAAAGAAATCTCGAAAGGGACATACTTTTTCATGTAAGCTGACTGTTAGTGGTACTCGCCCAAGGATTCCCAAAGTGGTGCCCGTCACGCCTACCACATTCAGGTCGTTCTCTTGGAGCGGCCAATTTTCCCCACTCGCCTGTCGTGTCAGTGACCTGTAAGCGGAGTCAGAGATGACATTGACTGTCGCACCTGTGTCAACCGCTAAGGTGAGTGAAATTTTGCCCACCTTGCAAGGGAGGGCAATTATGCTTGTCCGTCCCAAGGTGGCAATGACGGAGTCAAGTTCCTCCCAATTAGTATTTTCCTTAAGGGACACTTGGATGTACGCCTTGGGGCTGTCTCGAAGTCATGTCTTTTTAATCTGAGAAGAGGAGTGTGGTTTACTGTCCGCCGAGGACTTGTACTTCTGTTCTTCCTTGGCCTTTTGTATTGCAGAACAGCTGTCTGAATCATGAAAACAATTCCCGTGGACATGGCAAAAGGCAGTCTTCCGCTGATGGTGCGGCCTAGGGTTCCTGTGTGATGAATGATGCGCGCCACTGCAACCTCCTGATCTCCTATCAGAACCCTATCTTGAATGTGTTGATTCCCTACGTTTCGCGAAGCAAGAATGTTCAGAATGTCCTGATTGCTTGCAAAAACTACAGGTGAGAGAGACCTTACTTTGAGCCTGCAATGCTGCGGCTGTTGCGAGAGGTTGATGGTGAGGGTGTCCTTGAACCTTGAGTGGGTTGTAAGTATTCAGACGAACCCGGGGGTGAATGAATTCTGCGGCCTGGAATTGATAAATAATGAGTGCCTGAACATAAGATTACCTTAGTAGATTCACCGGTTTTGGTATCGTATTCCGTACCCTCTTCGTCTGTGGTCTGTGTTAAATGCATAAAAGTGTCGCCGAGTTTAGCGAGAGTGTCTTTGATCATACTATGGATTAAATCATTTTCAAAATAGGAGCATATTTTGATAGCTGTAAATAATAAACAATAAACGGGTATGAATTAATAGTTTGCGCCGAAACCCTAAAAAACAAGAAAGAATGGCTAGCAAGGTGCCAGTTAGACGTAATAGAAGTTAAGGATATAATGGAATGCCATGATGTTACGGTTATATGAAAAAAAATAACTCTATAAACATGGTGGTATTTTGAGTATACCATTGAAGCTCACGTTTTCTCTCGAGCGGCGAAAAGAAAACGGAGGCAGGGCACACTGATGAAGATTAACTTTGATCAGGGAACTCACACTATACTCAATATACTCGCTAGCAAACAATAAGAAAGAATCAATATCTTATGCGAATGAATGTTACTCTCACAATTATGACTGATTAACAGTGTTAGGAACACAGAAATAAAAAGGTCGTACCTCTGCACGGAATAATACTGAAATAAGCCGAGCCGGCATATTTTGATAAGAAGGGAATATCCACAAATACCAAGATTAATCAGCTGATGTAGTGGAGAGGGCGAAGGTTTGTGTCCAGTCGTTGGAGTCGCGTCGGGAAACCTCGGCCTCGGCAACAACGGCAGTGAGAGATGAGGGAAGGGCGGACATCGGAGGACTCGTAATGGCTGCTGGAAACTGCTGACCCAGAGATTTGAGCGGCCGCGGAGGGTGCCGGAACACTGCCGCCAGGCGTAGGACGGCTGCGGCGTTCTCGTTATATTGAGAGATGGGCCGCGGTGGCAGATAAGACGACTTGGGTGTGTAACCTCTTGATAAGACGCCTTGCAGGAAACGGTAGTGGTAACTGCTTGGAGTCACCGGGAGATGCCCGCGGGTACCCTTGCTGACTGTTTGCCGGAAGAGGTTTGGGCCGATGCTCCCGGCAGCGGCGGTGGTGCCGCCAGCTGTGGTGCGAGGGGCATGTGGGTTGTTCCAAGGTCAGCGGGGCGTGCCTCCTCCTTGCTGGTGTGAATACTTCTCCCGTATCGTGGAGTGGCTTGCAGTGCTCGTAGCAGTGCTGGCTTGAAGCGGAGGAGCGGCTTGTACATTGTGGCCATCGCTTTCGGCTGCGTAGGCCTGTTGGTGGCTCGAGGCTTGTAGGCTTGATGCCTGTAGTGTTGCCGCGGGTGTGCTCGGGTCTTGTAGGCTTGACGCCTGTAGAGTTGCCGCGGGTGTGCTCGGGGCTTGTAGGCTGGACGCCTGTAGTGTTGCCGCGGGTGTGCTCGGGGCTTGCAGGCTGGACGCCTGTAGAGTTGCCGCGGGTGTGCTCGGGGCTTGTAGGCTGGACGCCTGTAGTGTTGCCGCGGGTGTGCTCGGGGCTTGTAGGCTGGACGCCTGTAGTGTTGCCGCGGGTGTGCTCGAGGCTTGTAGGCTGGACGCCTGTAGTGTTGCCGCGGGTGTGCTCGAGGCTTGTAGGGCGAACGCCTGTAGTGTTGCCGCGGGTGTGCTCGAGGCTTGACGCCTGTATATAGCTTGTAGCTGACGTCTGGAGAGAGCTTGTAGCTGGCGCCTGGTGAGTTGCTTGTAGCTGGCGCCTTGTGAGGTCCTTGTAGCTGGCGCCTGGTGAGTTGCTTGTAGCTGGCGCCTTGTGAGGTGCTTGTAGCTGGCGCCTGGTGAGTTGCCGCGGACGGCTGGTGCGTTGCCGCGGACGGCTGGCTTGTGACTCCGTCCTTCCTTCTACGCCTGTCCCCGGACTTTGTTGGTGAGTTCTCGTGGCTTGGAGCTTGGAGGAGAACGAGGTAGCGAAGGCACAGGCGCGGTGGTGACCGCTGCCAACCAAATGTAACGGGCTTGTCAGGGGGCGTTTAAAGGGCGTTGATTAAGACTTCAGCTTCCTCAAGGCGAATATATTCGTAGCCTATGTACAGGAGCGTCGGAGCGAGAGCGACTGTCGTTGTGTGTCAGTCGGACTCTCGTGAAGGAGTGACGAGTTACAGGTTGGAAAATAATTGTTACAATTGGTCACGTACGTCAAGGTGACCTCTGCGCACCATGAAATGCGAAGTATACAAAACTGAGACGGTAAACACTGACGGACGACATTCCTATAAGGTGGCGTGATCTATCTGTCGTGGGTTTTTTCCATTGGCAATTGTATGCCTTATTCGTGGTGATATTGAATAATAATAATAATAATACATTGATATCCTACTATAACACACACACACACACACACACACACACACACACACACACACACACACACACACAAACACACACACACACACAATGCGGCCTGTAAGGAACCTGCCTTTCTGCGTGTGTGCCTGTGTACCCGTGTGTACCTGTGTACTCATGTGCACCCGTGTGTACTCACCCGTGTCCTGGCGCGGCACCCACACCCACAGACACACGCCGCGGCCTGTGAGGAACCTGCGTGTCTGAGACCTGAACTTGGTGGTGGTGAAGGTGTAGAGGAAGGGGTTGAGGGCGGAGTTGATGGGCAGCAACACAACCACCACATAGGCGTAGAGCTCGGCTGTGGGTGAGAGCGGTGGCGTGTTGATAGGTGGTGGTTGTGAGTGGTGGTGGTGGTGGTGATGAGTGGTGGTGGAAGTGGTGGTTGTGGTGGTGGTGAGTGGTGCTGGTGGTGGTGGTGGTGGTAGTGGTGGTGGTGGTGGTGGTGGTGAGTGGTGGTGGTGGTGGTGGTGTTGGTAGTGGTGGTGGTGGTGGTGATGAGTGGTGGTGGAAGTGGTGGTTGTGGTGGTGGTGGTGGTGGTGGTGGTGGTGGTGGTGGTGTGTGGTGGTGGTGGTGGTGGTGGTGGTGAGTGGTGGTGTTGGTGGTGGTGGTGGTCGTAGTGGTGGTGGTGCTGGTGGTGGTGGTAGTGGTGGTGAGTGGTGGTGGTGGTGGTGGTGGTGGTGGTGAGTGGTGGTGTTGGTGGTGGTGGTGGTCGTAGTGGTGGTGGTGCTGGTGGTGGTGGTGGTGGTGGTGGTAGTGGGGGTGGTGGTTGTGGTGTTGCTGGTGTTGGCGGTGTTTGGGGTTTTTTTTTTTCAGCACAGAGCAACTCAAGGGGAACGAAAATAAAATGTAGAAAAAAAAGCCCGCTAACTGTTGCTCCCACAAAGGGAAAAGTATAGTGAACAGAAGAGGGGTCAATTTCGGATGGAGAAGTGCCTTGATACACTCTTCTTTAAAGAGGTCCAGTCATAGGCAGGAGGAAATACAGACGAAGGAAGTCTGTTCCAGAGTTTACCAGTGAAGGAGATGAAAGAATGGAGATTCTGGAGATCTTGCTAAATGGTTTGGACATTATAGGGATGAGCTTGAGTAGAAAATCCTGTTCAACGGGGCCGCCGGAGGGGGGTGGAATACAGTTAGAAAGTTCAGAAGAGCAGTAGCATGAAAATATCGATAGAAGACAGAAAGAGATGCAACATGGCGGCGGAATTTAAGAGGTAGAAGACTGTCAGTGAGAGGTAGGGAACTGATGAGACTCTGTCCGAGAGAGCTGTGTGAGTGTACCCCCCCCACACACACACACACGTGAGATGCATATTTCATACGAGGGCGGATAAGGCACTTATATATGGAAAGAATCTGTGCGGGAGAGAAGAACTGGCGGAGACGATACAGAACGCCCAACCTCGAGGAAGCTGAATTAGTAAGAGAGGAGATGTGAAGTTTCCAGTTGAGATTTTGAGCTGAGGATAGACCGAGGATGTTTAGTGTAAAGGAAAGTGACAGCTAAGTGTTGTCGAAGAATAGGGGATAGGTGTTTGGAAGATTGTGTCGTGTTGATAGGTGGAGAAACTGAGTTTTTGAGGCATTGTAGGACATAAGGTTCCTTTTACCCCAATCGGAACTGAAAGCAAGGTCTGAGGTTAAGCGTTTTGCAGCCTCCAGTCTGGAGTCTTGCAATTCTTGTTGTGAGGATCTTCTGTTGAAAGAAGTTGCATAATGCAGAGTGGAGTGGTCAGCGTATGAGTGGATAGGACAGTTTGTTATGGAAAGATCACTGATGAATAACAGGAAGATAGTGGATGATAGGACAGAGTCCTGTGGGACATCACTGTTGATAGGTTTAGGGGAAGAACAGTGACCGTCTGTCACAGCAGAGATATTACGGCCGGAAAGGAAAATATAGATAAAGGAACAGAGAGAAGGATAAAATCCGTATGAGGGCAGTTTAAAAAGCAAAGTTGTGTCAGACTCTATTGAAAGCTTTCGATATGTCTAGCGCAACTGAGAAAGTTTCACCGAAACGGCTAAGAGAGGATGACCAAGAGTCAGTAAAGAGAGCAAGAAGATCGCCAGAAGAATGCCCCTTGCGGAACCCATACTGGCGATCAGACAGAAGATCAGAAGTGGAAAGGTGACTTTGAATCTTCAGGTTAAGGATTGATTCAAAAGCTTTAGACAGGAAAGTAAATGTGGTGGTAGTGGTGGTGGTAATGAGTTATTGTGGTGAAGATAGGGTTTAATGAATATTGGTGGTGGTGGTGGAATTGAAGGTAAGATATCGGTGAGGGTGAAAATATAAGTGGTGGTGGTGGTGGTGGTGAGTCGTGTTGTTGAGTGGTGGTGAGGTTGGCGTGGAGAAGACTGAGGAATTGGTGGATGTAGATTTGGTGGAGGGAGTTGAGTGTGGTGGCGGCGATGACGAGGAGTCGTGGTAACGGAAGTGGCGTCATGTTTTAGTTATGGTGGTAAAAATGATGAAATGTCTATAGTGATGATAGTGATGGTGATTGCATAAAACTCATCAATATTTAGAAATTGAAGGATTAAGATGTTTCTTTTTTAGGAGCAGCGAGTAGCGGGCTTTTTTTATTATTGTTTTCTTTTTTTGTGTGCCCTTGAGCTGCCTCCTTTGTTGTAAAAAACAAACAAACAAGGGGGGGAGAGTGAGAGGTAGAGGTGAAAAGACAGGTAAAAAGGGAGGCAAGGAGAAGAGGCGGAAAAGTATGTTGGCTGTAGTTGGGGTGGTGGTGGTTGTGGTGTTGGTGGTGTAAGTGCTGGTGGTACCCTTAGTAGGAATGGTGGTGGGATAATTAGTAGTGATAATGGTTTAATACTAACATAAAATACTTAAATATAGCTTTATTAACACCCCCGCCACTCCCCCCCCCCCCCACACACACACACATGTGATAACACCCACGTTTAATGTCCACCTCCGCGATAGCCATGATGCGCAGGACTATGATGGGCGTCCAGCAGAGACAGTCGGTGAAGACAATGAAGAAGAAGCGCATCGCGAACTCGCGGTCCCCGAGCGAGAGTGGCGTGTTGGCTCTGGTGCGTCTGATGCTGCAGAACATGCCCGTGTACGAGACCAGGATAAGGACCACACTGGGGAGGGAGGGGGGAAGAGGCGGGGATGAGTACTGCAGGGAGT
The DNA here is from genome assembly GCF_024679095.1 of Eriocheir sinensis. Lineage (NCBI taxonomy): Eukaryota > Metazoa > Arthropoda > Malacostraca > Decapoda > Varunidae > Eriocheir > Eriocheir sinensis. The sequence continues at coordinate 3,160,680 of NC_066540.1, read as the reverse complement.
AACTGCAGGAGGAGGAGGAAGGAATAGGAGATAGGACGACGGGGAGGGGGACTAGATAAAGATGTAAGTTTGTAGAATCAAGACTACGATCAGAGACAAAAAGAAAAGGGAGGATAATAGACGAGCAGAGTAAGTGATACGGTTTGAGGGAGGTGTCGCGTGGAATTTGTAAAAGTGAAATAACAACAACAACAACAACAACAACAACAACAACAACAACAACAACAACATCAACAACAACAACAACAACAACAAATCAGCGAGCAATGCAGGAAAAAAAAATATCACTGAATATATAGACAGAAATATAAAGTTGAAAGAATGTAAGACGAGAACACCAACGAAATGGAAAAGGGTGACCAGAACAAAACAAATTACATGCAAATATACCAAAAGAAGATGAGGAACATCAGATAAAATTATATATTGAAAGATAATTATTAAAATAGCTGGAAGAGAGAGAGAGAGAGAGAGAGAGAGAGAGAGAGAGAGAGAGAGAGAGAGAGAGAGAGAGAGAGAGAGAGAGAGAACCTACTCCTCTTCAAATATTTACATCACCATTTACTCCTCCCTTCTATCCTTCGTCCCTCCCTTCTTGCTTTATTCATTAACTGCCTCCCTGACTTTCTTGCCCACCTTTACAGGTTTCTCCCTTTCCCAATGCCTACCACTTTATCCCTCATATCCTTTCTACCTCCATCCCTCCCTCACCTTTCCTCTCCTTCCTTCACACCCTTACCATCAGCCTCCCAAACTCTCCCTTCACCTTCTTACCCTCTTCTCCCCTTCCTCCCTCCCTTATGCACATCACCAACACCCCTCCTGCTCACCTTCTTCCACTCCCCACACTCTCATTTCACCTTCCCTCCCACACTTTTCAATTCATACCTTCTATCCCTTTCCCCCTCATTCCGTCCCCCCACTCACCCCAGCTGGTTCAGGCCCACGAAGAGGAGCCCCGAGTACAGCCAGCCAGGCACCCAGGGGTCATCCAGGTGGAGAGGGAAACACAGGCCGTTGGTGCCGTAGAAACGCTGCTGGTGCCCTTGGTAGTACAGCACTGGAACATAGGGACACGCACTGATACGTGTTGTAGGAGAATAAAGGAAGGTGTGGTGGAGGCAAAGGAGAAACACGAAGAAGAGTCAGGCTGTGAAGGAAGATGAATAGGGATGAAGAAGAGGGAGGTTGTGAAGGAAAAGGAGTTATGAGGAAGAGGAAGAGGAGAATCAAAAAGAGGAAGAAGCACAGGCCGCTGAAGCCATAAAATTGCTGCTGCTGCTGCTGTTGCTCTCGTTAGTGCAGCATTGGAACACGGGGTCACGCACATACCTGCATCCATACTTACAGACCAGAAATGCACAATCTTTAGTGCCACTAGGGTCACATTATCAGAGTAACAAGTAATTCAGGACCGCAAGCAAGGTTTTAGAGACACCAGCTTAATAAATTATGGAATTTGAGGTCCATTTTTTTTTTTTTTTTTTTTTAATGTTTTCTTAATGTGGTGTCTGACACTGTGACGCAGGGTACACGCTTCTTGATGTTGGGGCCAAGCTTGGTGTTTACCAGTCGCAAGCAGAGCAATTGTTCGTTATTAACTATATTTCGAATGTTCGGCTTGATGCGATAAGGCAGACTTAACATTTGTTCACATGTATACGTGAAGCCGAATAAGCTTGCTTAAATAGCAAGGATCGATATTGATCTTTAGAAGAAACAAAAATATAATTGAATAATATTGTAATTTAACAAGTTTCTAACATGTTGGTTGTCAATCACTTAGTTACTCACTCTGGTAATTTCAGGGTCGATCACACTTCTTGCTTCCTCTTTGTGTTATGTATTTTCAGGTACTTTTACAACTGGTGGCAATATTTTCCTCATAACATTGTTTTACCTTTTTTACACTACTTTTTTTTTCTCGCCGTCCGGTTTCATGATAATTTCAGCAATTATCAAGAGTTTGGAATCCTTTTTCACTTAATCAACATTTTTTTTCCAGAAAAGAATGAATGATTTCGCTGCTGAGCCACAGTAAACTTTAATGCGGTTTTGTCGCTTTTCATATAATCAAATATAATAAATTATATTATTGAAATATATGTACCCAACTACCCTCCTACGGATTATATCCCTCTCTCTGTAGTACTTTCATCTCGTTTCCTTTCCGGCGGTTCACTGTTCTTCCCCTATACCTATCAATAGTAGTGTCCCGCAGGGCTCTGTCCTCTCTCCCACTCTCTTTCTGTTGTTCATTGATGAGGTTTCCAAAACAAACTATTATATCCACTCGTACGGCGATGACCCTACTCATTGCTACTGAATAGGAACTACATGATTCCAGGCTGGAGGCCACAGAACGCTTAAAACCTCATACCTTACTATCATTTATGATAGGGGTAAAAAGAACTTGGTGTCCTTCAATTCCTCAAAAATTATATTTATCCACCTATCAATTCGACACAATCTTCCAAATACCTTTCTTCTATTCTTCAATAACCCTCAGCCGACATTTTCTTCTACAATAAACATTATCGGCTCATCCTCAACACAATCTCAACTGGAAACTTCATAGCTCCTCTCTCACTGAACCAGTATTCTTGAGGGTTGGGTATCGTCTCCGCCAGTTCTTTTCCCTTCACAGATGCTATCCATATTCAGGTGACTTGCCCGACCTCAAATAGTTTTCTTTTTTTTTACGTGTTCGCCTATAGCGCTGGTAGGCTATTTTTCAAGGGCCTGGTGGTCGGCCCAAGCTCGTCATGGCGCAGGCAATTTTTATAGTGGTGTAATTTATTCTTGGCTCATGCTGCTCCCCGGAATTGATTATTGATTCACTTGGACGGTTTCTTCTAGAGTCGGGGTTGATGTGTGGTCTTCAGGACAGCATGTGGGTCGTCTTAGGCCACTCGGTGGTGACTGAAAAATTCCAAGTGTTTGCGGATTCGAAAACGCGTCCTCCAGCACGCGGTGAGTGCGGGGCCCGCACGCTAACCACTCAGCCACCGCCTACCGCATCTCATGTGTGGAGGGGCTCCACACACACGCTCCCCTCCTCTTATTGACAGTCTTCTACCTCTTAAATTCCGCCTCCATGTTGCCTTTCTTTCTATCTTCTATCGATAATTTCATGCTGACCGCTCTTCTGAATTTGCTAACTGCATGCCTCCCCCCTTCCTGTGGCCCCGTTGCACTCGACTTTCTATTCTAGTTCATCCCTATACTGTCCAAACACCTTATGCAAGAGTTAACCAGCATCTTCATTGTTTCATCCCTTACACTGGTGAATTCTGGAACAGCCTTCCTTTGTTTGTATTTCCTCCTGCCTATGACCTGTCCTCTTTCAAGAGGAGTGTATCAAGACACCTCTCCACTCTGAATTGACCTGTCTTTTGGCCACTTTTTAAGAGCAAGGATTAGAGGATTTTTGTATTTACACTTTCTTTTTGTTGCCCTTCAGCCGCTTCCTTTGCTGAAGTAAAAACATTCTGGTGCGTAAGTTAGTGCATAAATAAAAGTAAGAAAAGCCGGAAGAATGGCGAAAAAAGTCAGGAGAGTAGGTAAGGAATTAAGGAAAGTGAAGGAGGAGGAGGAAGATGAGGTGGAAAAAAACTGAACATGAGTTAAAGGAAGCAGAATAGAACGAACTGCATGAAGAGGTTGAACAGGAGTAGAATAAAAAAGGAGTAAAAAATGTAAACGTTAGGAGGCGGAGGAGGTGACTCCCAAAGAAGCAAGACGAGCAGAGTCTACAGAGGAAAGTGTTTGCTAAGCAGCGTACCGGGAGTTAGAGCCAGACTGAGGCCAAGGAGCCAGATGAGGGAAAGTGCCATCTTGGCACCGCCCAGGGACAGCTTGGGTGCCGCGAGCGGCCACGTGATGCACAGCCACCGTTCCACAGACATGAACGACAGGATGAGCACAGACACCTGCGGGGAGAGGTCACACACACCTGTTGCTCATTTTACTGTCACCCCCACCAACCTGTCAGCCCCCCCCCCCCCCCCCCACACACACCACCACCACCACCACTATTGACACCATATATGATCGACAGGATGAGAGCAGATACACAGTTACGGCGCGCACCCACACCCACACCCACACTTAAACCCACCCACCCACCCACACACACACACACACACACACACACACACACACATCCTTACCACCACCGCCACCACCAAGGAACAAAACTCGACAACTCACACCACTCCTTTGACCTGAGCCTGACCTCTGTTGACGTCATGGCGAGGACCCCGGTGAAGGTGCACTGCCAGGAGGTCATCCAGTAGTAGGCGTGGTCACTGTAGCTGCTGCGGAACTCCAGGTCCTTCACGGCGATCACCAGCAGGTAGACGCCGGTGAGCAAGTCAGCCACTACAGAGGAGACGAGGTGAGGCGACGGGGAAGAGGAGGGATGGGGAAATTTGGGGAGACGGAGAGAGATGACTTTCGCCGGTTAGCAGGTCAGCCACTATACAGGGGAGGCGAGGTGAGGCGACGGGGAAGTGGAGGGATGGGGAAATTTGGGGAGACGGGGAGATAATATTATGACTGACGCCGGTGAGCAGGTCCGCCACTACAGGGTGAAGCGACAGGGAAGTGGAGGGATGAAGATATTTGGAGAGACGGGAAGATGGGAAGATTCGGATATGAGGATGGAGAGATGAAATGATGGCGAGATAAAGGGATAGTGGAACAGAGCGATAGGGCAAGGGTGAAGGGGTGTAGAGATAAGGGAATGGTGAGATGAAGGGATTGAGAGATGGAAGTAGAGGTAGAGGGAGTTAAGAAGAGGTCACAAGGGATGGTGGGATGAAAAGTAGTGAGATGAAGGTTGGAGGTGCAGAGGAAGGGAGGAGTGGAGGAATAGTGCATGGACTGGAGGAATGAATTAACATAAAGTCCATTACTCACCAGTGCCAGGGTTTACTATTGTTTTTGCTAAATCATTTGAAAACCGCCAAATGAAGTTAAAATCCCTTTGCTCGTTACCTCATTGCGACTAGAATGCATTGAACATTCCCTAACCAAAGCATAGAAAGCGCCATTATTTTCTCCCTCTTCATCCTTCCACTTTTACTGCCATTAAGACCAGCACTACCACCGCCACCAACACCACTACCACTATACCCAACCATCACCACCACTAACACTACCCAATCACCACCACCACCACCACCACCATGACGTCCACCACGACCATTGCTACTACCCAACCACCATCACCGATGCCACCACCACCACCACCTCCACCACTCACCCGCAAGGTTTCGGATAAAGAGCGACAGTATCTTGTTGTCGTCCCTGGAGAACACACGCCCACCCAGCACCATCAGGTTACCGAGGAGGGTGAACGTCGCCACCAGCCACACCCCGACGCGCAGCTCCACGCGGACGAGGAGGTGCTGGAACGACGACACACCTGCGGGGAAGAGGAGGGGAAGGTGCAATACGGGGTTGGGATGGCAGGTGTGTAGGGGGGGGGGATGGTGACGGGAGTTTCGAGGTGACATTTGTGTGTCGGCATCACAAAATACTCCCCCTCTCCTAGAGCTCAGCAACCACTGATAAGCTACATCATGCACAACCTCAACCAATCATAGGGTCGGAGAGAGGGCATGGCCTGCAGGTACCTGGCCAAAGGGACAGGGGGAGGGGCTTATTTGTCAAGGTAATAAGAACACAGTATGTAGAGATCAGGTGACATACGAACATAAGAACGTAAGGAGTCTGCAAGAGGCCGCTTGTCCTATATAAGGCAGCTCCTGTACTCTTAACCCCACCTTACCTCACTATCCATAACTTTATCTAACCTCTTCTAGAATGTATCTATGATATTTACACCCACTACATGGCTGCCAAGTCTGTTCCATTCATCTACCATTCATGTCTTTGCTGAATCTGAATTTGTCTAACCTAATACCATTGATGCGTGTCCTACCTGGCTCTTTTACTACCAAAATCTTATTGACATCGCCTTTATTAAAGCCCTACATCCATTTATAGACTTCGATCAGGTCTCCTCGCAACCTTCGCCTTTCTAGAGAGTGTAGATTTAAATGCTTCAGTCTGTCTTCATAAGGCAAGTTTCTCACTCCCTGAATCATCTTTGTCACCCTCCTCTGTACATATTCTAACATCGTGATATCCATTTTATAGTAGGGTGACCAGAACTGAACTGCATAATCGAGATGAGGTCTAACTAGTGCTAAGTAAAGTTTGAGGATGACGTCAGTGCTCCTATTGCTTACGCTCCTTGAGATGAAACCCAGTACCCTGTCTGCACGATTTTTAGCCTGAATACATTAAGCCCTAGGACGGAGGTCAGCGCTCACTAAGACTCCTAAGTCTCTCTCACACCCAGACCTGCTTAGACGAATGTCATTTAAGGAGTAATTGTGTGAGGGGTTATTCCTACCTACACTCAGAATGCTACACTTCCCGACATTGAATTTCATCTGCCATTTCCCCGCCCAATCATATAGTCTATCAAGCTCGTCCTGGAGAACGCTAGCGTCCCTGTCTGATTGGATTACTCAACCGATCTTGGTAATATCTGCGAACTAACTGACATCACTACTAATTCCTGTGTCCAAGTCATTGATGTAAATAATAAAAAGCAGTGGACCCAGCACCGACCCCTGAGGGATTCCACTCGTAACACTGACCCATTCAGATTGTTTACTATTGGTTTGCACCATCTGCTTCCTACCACTAAGCACAGGGTTGGCATTAAAAAAAAAAACACTCCCAAAAAAAAACCCCCCCCCCCCCCCCCCAAAAAAAAGACAATAATAAAACAGCCAATTTTTTTTTTTGGGGGGGGTAAATATTTTACATAAAATTTTGTATTATATCCTATTGATAAATATGGTCCATATATGTGCATGAAATAAAAAAAAAAGTAAAATCATAAAAATCTTTAAAAAATATTTATAAATAACATCAAACTGGGTTTTTTCTTCATCTTATTTGCTTGTGTTCTAGTTTTTGCTTTGACACACCTGACACATCATCACACAATCACCACGCTACGACACGGTTTCACCAAGCCAAACCATACTCGGATACTCCACATTACATCCAGCCATATCACACAGTCACACCACAAGTCACTCATAAATTAAGGCCATCTTACATCGTGACTATACATCGCCGCTGTAATAAATCGTTTCGCACAACACCACTTCGTACACATGAACAAATAGTGTTTTTGTATTCCATCAACCTTTCCATTAAGAATAAGTCAGGGCTCAATCTTATACTTGCCAATGCCACACAATTTGCGATAATAATGTCAGTGAAATTGACACAGCATTCCTAAATTTATATATCAGTAAAGACAGTAGCCACAAAGGGATCAACCTGCCAAAAAGTAGCAACACCAATTTGCAGCTCACCGCTCACGACTGTCGAGTGATGTGTGCCCGACCACACCTCGCGCCTCTCTCCCTGTCCAGTACGCGTACAGTACAAGTCAGTGGGCGGCCAGGCCCCTAACCCTAACGACCCGTGGGGGAGCGCGTACCTCCTGACAGAACCTTGGCGTACCCCCTGGAAAACCCCTGGTCTAAGTGATAACACACACACACATACAGGAAACAACACTACTTTTCTTCTCTGACTCTTAACTATAATTTGGACTCTATATATATATATATATATATATATATATATATATATATATATATATATATATATATATATATATATATATATATATATATATATATATATATATATATATATATATATATGTGGGTGATTACTAACCGCACCAGGGTGCCCCGCTAAGCACAACAATTAAACAGTGTGATCCTCTCACTCACGACAAGGAGAGACTAAGGAACCGAGGAGTGCTGAGTGGCCAGTAGTCAAGCCTCACCCGTTCGTTTCCTGTACAGTACAAGTTAACAACCTGTATCAACAGGACCTAAACAAGTGTCTATCCTTTAGATAACACTTCAAACCTTTTGTTTTACCCTTGACTACATTTTGATCGATTATTTAAATTGATTTACATATAAATCAGGGTAACTACTCTAAGTCGCAGAAACATGCTGCAGTACGACAAGAAAGTGCAACGCAGCATGGTAATTATGGTACAAAGCAGGGTTCGCCACCACGTGTGCCTTCCGTGAACGGCCAGTATCGTGATGAGGCGCAAAATCAATGAATAGTGGCCGGAGTCGCCACAAATCAGTACGATGAGCGGTTGGGTAGGAAACCGAGAGGTTACGGTGATGCGGGATAGTGGTTCTACCATTTGTACACTGAGACACAGTTTAGCTAGGAGCCATGAATTCACAGGCGAACGTAGAAAAAATATGGCTGTTGAACAGCGCGCCAGTGATAGCTCCTGAAGTCAAAATAAAAGTCAAGTCACTCTATTACACAGGCTGGATCATGGTGGTGACACTCGAAACACCGCTCTATGATTTAGTGATTGGCAACATTCCCGGAGCTACTAACGGGGTGAGTAAAAATGCAGTCACTCAAACACCTAACGCGGTGTTAGAGCCAGAGGATTTTGGAGAAAGGGAAAGGGTACAAGGAAAAGGTGAGCCTCAGATTGATGCAGCAGTAGTGACCCGAGCAGCTGCTAAGCGTGAGAGTACTGTTAGGCTTCTCATGGTTACATCTCTTGGAGATCTAACTAACAGCGAGGACGTAAGGAAGGAGGTGGGGAGAGACGACACCCTGCACGGCGTACGCAAACGTTTGCAGGAAAACAGTGTCATACAGCTGAACGACAACCGCGTCAGCTTTATCAAGCAGCGTGGCTTGATATATAGGCAGATTATCTCTCCCTCGGCTGAAAGGAAATTGTAGTTAGTTGTGCCTGCGAGATACAGAGAGGCTGTTCTTAAGTTAGGTCACAGTACTGCTCTAGGCGGTCACATGGGAAGAACCAAGACACTCGCTCGCGTACAATCACATTTTTATTGGCCAGGGATAGGGCAGGAGGTAGCTAGATATGTGAGGTCGTGCGATGTGTGTCAAAAGACTATAGATAGGGGTAGGGTAAAGCCTGCTCCCTTACAGCCACTGCCTATTATTGACTCGCCTTTTGAAAGAGTAGCGGTAGATTTGGTGGGGCCGATCGAGCCCCGAGCCAGCGATGGCTCCCGTTATATTCTTACGCTTGTAGATTTTGCCACGCGTTGGGCAGAAGCACTGCCGGTAAAGAATATTGAGACGCAAACTGTGGCTGAAGCTCTCGTGACTATATTTTGCCGAGTAGGTATACCCAGACAAATACTGAGTGATCGAGGTACTCAGTTCACCTCAGGGATGATGGAGAAAGTACTCCGTCTGCTAGCGTGCAAAGGGTTACGCACCACGCCCTACCATCCCATGGGGAATGGACTGTGTGAACGATTTAACGGCACACTTAAGAAAATGCTTAAACGCATGGCTGCCGAACAACCCAAGGAATGGCCTAGGTACCTGGTTCCTTTGTTGTTCGCGTACAGAGAAGCGCCACAGAGCTCCACCAGGTTATCCCTGTTTCAGCTAATGTATGGTAGGTCGGTTAGAGGTCCGCTTCAGTTACTGAGAGAGCTGTGGGATGACAATGTTCCGGACCCGGAAGTCAAGACCACATACCAGTACGTGTTAGATCTAGGTGACAGGCTGAGAGAGACCTGTAACATTGCTAAGGAGGAGTTACTCAAAGCAAAACAAGTACAGAAAAGTTACTACGACAGGAAGGCAAAGTTGCGTAAGCTCAGTGTAGAAGAACAGTGTCTAGTTTTGCTTCCCACAGCGAGCAACAAGCTGTTAGCTCAGTGGAAGGGACCTTATGAGGTTCAGGAGAAGGTTAATGACCTTAATTATATTCTCCTGGTTGACGGACACCCAAAACGGTTCCACATCAACATTTTGAAACAATACCCTACACGTATTCCCGACCGTCTTGGAGACCGGCCCGACATTCTAGACCTCTTCCTTACCTCAAACCCTTCTGCTTATTCTGTCAAACTGTTCTCTCCGTTGGGCTCCTCCGATCACAATCTTATTTCTGCATCCTGTCCTATCGCTCCTGTACACCCTCTGGACCCACCGAAGAGGGGATGTTTCTGGCATTTTGCTTCAGCTCGGTGGGACGACCTGAGGATGTACTTTTCCGATTTCCCGTGGAATGATTATTGCTTCCAGGATTGAGACCCCTCTGTGTGTGCTCAGCGCATCACAGAGGTGATTGTCTCTGGAATGGAGGCATACATTCCTCGTTCTTTCTCTACTCCTCATGCTAAAAAGCCTTGGTTTAATCACGCTTGTTCCCGTGCTGTCAATGATAGAGAGGCAGCTCACAAAAGGTACCAGAGCCTTCAAACTAATGCTAATTATGAACTTTACATTTCCGATTTCCGACTAACCAAAAACTCTTTCATTAATAGAAAATGCCAAAACCTTGCTTTCTCTAACTCTTCCCGCGACTTCTGGCATCTAGCCAAAAACATCTCCTCCTACTTCATTTCTTCATCTTTCCCTCCACTCCTCAGTCCTGATGGCAACACTGCCGTCTCATCTATCTCTAAGGCTGAACTCTTCTCTCAAACTTTTTCTAAAAACTCCACTCTGGACGATTCTGGGCATATTCCTTCTACTCATCCCCCCTCTGACTCCTTTATGCCTGTTATAAAAATTCTTCAAAATGATGTTTTCTATGCCCTCTCTGGCCTCAATCCTCAGAAGGCTTATGGACCTGATGGAGTGCCTTCTATTGTCCTTAAAAACTATGCCTCTGTGCTGTCACCCTGCCTGGTCAAACTCTTTCGCCTCTGCCTGTCAACATCTACCTTTCCTTCTTGCTGGAAGTATGCCTTCATACAGCCTGTGCCTAAGAAGGGTGACCGTTCCAATCCCTCAAACTACCGTCCTATAGCTTTACTTTCTTGTCTATCTAAAGCTTTTGAATCAATCCTTAACCGGAAGATTCAAAAGCACCTTTCCACTTCTGACCTATCTGATCGCCAGTATGGGTTCCGCAAGGGGCGTTCAACTGGTGATCTCCTAGCCTTCTTAACTGACTCTTGGTCATCCTCTTTTAGCCGTTTCGGTGAAACCTTTGCTATTGCACTAGACATATCAAAAGCTTTTGATAGGGTCTGGCACAAATCTTTGCTTTCCAAACTACCCTCCTACGGTTTCTATCCTTCTCTCTGTACCTTTATCTCCAGTTTCCTTTCTGACCGTTCTATTTCTGCTGTGGTAGACGGTCACTGTTCTTCCCCTAAATCTATTAACAGTGGTGTCCCACAGGGTTCTGTCCTATCTCCCACTCTTTTTCTGTTGTTCATTGATGATCTTCTTTCCAAAACGAACTGTCCTATCCATTCCTACGCCGATGATTCCACTCTGCATTACTCAACTTCTTTTAATAGAAGACCCACCCTACAGGAACTTAACGACTCAAGGCTGGAGGCTGCAGAACGCTTAGCCTCAGACCTTACTATTATTTCCGATTGGGGCAAGAGGAACCTGGTGGCCTTCAACGCCTCAAAAACACAGTTTCTCCACCTATCCACTCGACACAATCTTCCAAACAATTATCCCTTATTCTCTGACAACACCCAGCTATCACCTTCATCAACACTAAACATCCTCGGTCTATCCTTAACTCAAAATCTCAACTGGAAACTTCAGATCTCATCTCTTACTAAATCAGCTTCCTCAAGGGTGGGCGTTCTGTACCGTCTCCGCCAGTTCTTCTCCCCGGCAAAGTTGCTGTCCATATACAGGGGCCTTGTCCGCCCTCGTATGGAGTATGCATATCATGTGTGGGGTGGCTCCACTCACACAGCTCTTCTGAACAGAGTGGAGGCTAAGGCTCTTCGTCTCATCAGCTCTCCTCCTCATACTGATAGTCTTCTACCTCTTAAATTCCGCCGCAATGTTGCCTCTCCTTCTTTCTTCTATGGATATTTCCACGCTGACTGCTCTTCTGAGCTTGCTAACTGCATGCCTCCCCCCCTCCCGCGGCCCCGCTGCACTCGACTTTCTACTCATGCTCATCCCTATACTGTCCAAACCCCTTATGCAAGAGTTAACCAGCATCTTCACTCTTTCATCCCTCACGCTGGTAAACTCTGGAACAATCTTCCTTCATCTGTATTTCCTCCTGCTTACGACTTGAACTCTTTCAAGAGGAGGGTATCAGGACATCTCTCCTCTCGTATTTGACCTTGCTTTCGGCCACCTCTTTTGTTTCTTTTTTAGGAGCAGCGAGTAGCGGGCTTTTTTTTTTTATTATTGTTTTCTTTTTTTGTGTGCCATTGAGCTCAAACTACCGTCCTATAGCTTTAAAAAAAAAAAATACCGGCCAAATGCAACCGCAGGTTGCTTGCGAGAAAATGAGTACGATGAAGAGAAGGTGAGGTGTCTAGAGTTAGTTAAAGCTCACTATTGTCAACCTCAGACCGTAGATGTGGGAGCGGCAGTAGTAATACAAGATGATGAGGACGGCGAGACTCCTCTCACTGTATCTTCTAGACAGAGTCAGTGCATGACGTGACGTTGGGAGAAAAGTTAGCCCCAGAGGAGAGGGAACAATTAGCATCGTTGCTAGAGGGTTATGCAGAAGTTTTTTCGGACAAACCTAAGATTGCTCGGGTACCAGAGTATCGAATCGAGTTGACGAGCAAGGAGCCTGTCAGACAAAGGCCTTACCAGATTCCTTTACGACTGATAGACGCCTTAAAAAGCGAAATCAGTGAAATGGAGGCCGCGGGTATCATAGAGAGATCAAATTCCCCGCCCTGTAGCCCCATGGTAGTCGTAAGGAAGAAAGAAGGAGGAATTAGGATTTGCGGCGATTATCGAAAAGTAAACGCAGTGACGCGCGTAGACGCTGAGCCAATGTCTGATCCGCAAGCCATATTTGCTACTCTGGCTGAATCTAGAATTTTTTCTAAGATAGACCTGACGAAAGGGTTTTTCCAGATTCCTCTGAGTAAGGAGAGTTGTAAGTTGACAGCTTTTAGTACACCTGGAGGCCTGTATCAGTACAAAGCCTTACCCTTCGGGGTGACCAACTCGCCAGCAGCTTTTAACAAATTCATGCGCGAGGTCATGAGAGGTATGGAAGGAGTGAAGCTTCTCGTGGATGACGTATTAATTCACTCACCCACATTCAGGCAGCATCTAGAGACCCTCAGGTTAGTTTTGGAGCGGCTTCGGCGCTACAACCTGACCATTAAGCCCAGTAAGTGCTTGATTGGGCACGAAAAGGTGCCATTCTTAGGACGTGTCATTAGTGAAGGACAGTATTGGTGCCAGATGGATAAAATAGAAAAGGTTAGAAATGCTCCACGTCCTCAGACCAAAACTCAGGTAAAGTCATTCATGTGCTTAGCTGGATATTACCGGGATTATATCCCCAATTGCGCTGTCATTGCTGCCCCTCTGCATGAATTGTTGAGAAAACATGCACCCAATAAGGTACTATAGACAGGCGCGCAAGAGGAAGCCTTCACGACACTTACGAGCATGTTATGCAAAGAGCCCATTCTGCAGCTGCCTGATTTCAATAAGCAGTTCATTCTGCGTACCGATGCATCACAGGAGGGCATTAGTGCCGTGTTGATGCAAGAGAGTAATAATCAGGTGTTTCTTGTAAGTTATTACAGCAGGGAGTTGCGTCCAGCTGAGAGAAACTACTCTACGGTAGAAAAGGAGTTCCTTGCAGTAGTAGAGGGAATCAGGAAATATTATTTTTACCTATATGGCGACCAATTCGTTCTCGAAACTGATCATATGCCCCTAGCCAGTTTGAAAACTTCTAAGAACGCAAATGCAAGTCTGATGCGTTGGGCGTTGTATCTCCAGCAGTTTCAGTTCACTGTAAAGTACATAGAGGGACAACCCAACGTTGGGGAACTTCTTGTTGCGTCTGGTAGCAGAGTAAGATGATCAAAGTGGACAGGTTAGGTGGCTCGGAGACTTTATATTCGGATTTTGGGACCTCAGATTCAGCTGAATCGAGGAACCAAGTGATGAAAGTGTTCAGATTAGGTGGTTTGGAGGATGATTGGCGGAGCACCCCGCCATCCGGCCATGTGTTTTTCGAGCAGATAGGAGCTGTTAATTCTGTAGGTGGTGGAGTCGTTAAATTCAACCCTGAAAAAGATGGTTTAGCCGAAAGTTTTGCGGCATGCTTAAAATTTAAGTTGCATGGTATGGTGCATGGTGTGATAATGTAGGAAAAAATTAGGCAAGTAGCCAGGAATATATACAATAAGTTACACCGTTTTACACCTACCTACAGCTACTCCACATCTGTCCCACCTACACTATGTATACATACATAACACCACTTACATATTGTGAATAATTGTGGCGAAGTTCGCCAAGCCCGCTCTAAAAGGTACTGGCGCCTCGCTATGGAGTTTTCCCTCAAGTTTGAGTATCAACGTAAATGTTGAGGTTTTTCACTCACAGGCGAACCGTCAATTACTTGAGCAGAGGTTAACTGACATACACCACAGTATAAGAGGGTGTGTGAAAAAGTGTGAGAACGTACTGTCAGGAACATGCTAATTCTGTAGATGCAGGTGTAGGTCATTTTACCAGTGTTGGCAGCGTATCACAGTTAAAAAACTTTTCTCTGAAGACAAAAGTTTTCTTAAAGGGGGGGCGAAAGGTCATGATTTCATTATTTTAAGAAATCGACCGTGGAAAATACCGCGGACGTCCCCGCCATTTTGATTGAGAGAAAGGGAACTAAGTCCCAGGACAGGCGGGAAAACCAGGCAGGCGATAAACAGGACCCAATTCAAATCATATTCGTTATTACTGCCAAAGCTGAGCTATGTGTGGGATGCATGACCCACTATTACCTAGTCCATGGTGTTAGGTTATTAATAAATATTAATCCATAGCCGTTAGGGCGTTACTATAAATATTATGCAGAAAGAGAGATGTCAGTGTGGCCGCGGCCGGGGCGCCGAGGATTCTGGTCGTCGGGCCGCTCCCCGCAGCCATCTTGCTCCCAGACTCCAACGCGACAGGATCTCCCTCACCAACCTCTCGCGCCACGTGTTTTCATCGTGGTGGTCTTTCCAGCCTTGTAGTATCCACAAGACAGTGTGACTGTGTACTGCAGGCGAGGGAAGCCCTTGGAGGTAAGGTACGAGAGGCGGCGTGTTGCAGAGAGGAACGAGAGAGGATTGAAGGAGGACTCCAGTGCCGGATGGACCTCGCGGTAGATCAGGTGGCTTGCGCTTCGCCCACCTACAGTTAAGTACACTATTCGCATAGGATGTTTTAAGATAAAATGTGTGCCTGGAATTAATTAATGATTCCTTATTTTCCAGCGAGTTTTCTTTGTTGCTTTAAATAAACTTAAGAGCAGGTTCATCTGTTTTTTCTCAACCTACGGTAGTGTATGGTCAAAATAAGTGAATAGAAGGGGCTGTGAGTCTGAGAATTCAATTTTCAGATACTTTATTATATATTTTTATTACTGAGAATTTTACGAGGTCTCAAGAAGTCCAAACCTTTCAAGAACCTCACACAGAGAGAGAGAGAGAGAGAGAGAGAGAGAGAGAGAGAGAGAGAGAGAGAGAGAGAGAGAGTAACAATTCCACGGAACAACAGTGGGCTGAATGAACAACGAGGAAGGGCTGACTACGAGAGGGGGCGAGTTGATAAATAAAATAGCACAGAGGAGGGAAGACTGAAGGAGACGGGAGAAAAAGGGTGGAAAGTGTAGCCGAGAAGACATAATCATAGCTGGGCGTTATCGCGATAAGTTATCGCGATACTTTATCGCTGATAACAAAATCGGGTTATCGGCCATCCGCTACTTATTTAAATATATATCGGTATCTACGTTACTTTTGTAACCAAACTAACGATAATCGCTACTTTCTTCCGCCTCTCAGAAAAAAAAAAACGTTGTCCCCTCCCTACTGCGCATGCGTGGCCCGGGCGCCCGGTGTTGTATGAAAAAACTTCGGGGTATGACATATCATCGGTGAAGAGATTTCATACTTTGATCATCAACATTAAAAACACTAGGTTATTTTTTATGTTAAACTCAAAAATCAATATATCAAAGAGAAAAATCATTTAACTTTGACCAAAAAATGATTATTCACTGCCTCAAATTTGATATTTCATATTCATTTGTGGGCATGCCATGGTATTGAAGGCACCCGATGTTGTGTTATTTGGTGTCCCATCGTCAAAAGCTGGCGCTTTTGTTTACAAACACTGGTCTCTCGTGAACTGCACATGTTCAGACCAGTAAACGTAGCCCTATACAGTCTCACAAAGCTTTTTAACACATTAAGAGTTGTTGGAAGGCAGAATCAGACAAACAGTAACACCATCCTCGCTGTTTCTAGAACGACACTCTGTACATATAAATACAACTCTTATAGAGTGTCGTTCTAAAAACAGCGAGGATGGTGGTAGTGGTACAGTGTGTCTGATTCAGCCTTCCAGCAACTCTTAATTACGGTTAAAAAGCTTTGTGAGGCTGTACAGGTCTATGCTTGCTGGTCTGAGCATGCTCAGTTCACGAGAGACCAGTGTTTGTAAACAAAAGCGCCAGCTCTTGACGGTGGGGACGCCAAATAACACAATACCGGTTCAGGCGTTTCTAGCATTACCATCCATATGTACGTGTCAACGTGTGGTTTTCAGGTTTTGTAAGTTTTCTAAAATACAGATAATGAAAATTTGAATTCATCTATGTTTTTTTTTTATTTGAAATATCAATATAGTATCGTTTTCGCCGATCGGACTTATCCCTAGCTAGTATTGGAACTGTGGATTTATATCGGGTATCGGTTATCGCCTATATTTGTGTCTCTAGTTAACGAATATCGGTTATCACCGATAAGGTTTTCCATTATCAGTTATCGGTTATCGGGAATAAGGTTTTCTGTTATCGTGCCCAGCTATGGACATAATACTATGAAGAGAAGTAACGTTAGGAACAATGAACGATGAGGCACTGAGAATAAATGTTGCGATGAGTGACGGATGTTTAGGTGAGGTGAATGAAAAAAAACAAAACAAAAACAGGAAAGGAGATGGGGAAAAAAGGGGAAGGAGATAGGAGTGACAGGATAAGGAGTAATGAGAGAGGAAAAAAAAAGATTAAGACCAAGCAAATAGATAAGGGAATAACAAAAGGAGTAGAATTCAGGAAAATGGAGGTTTAAAAACCGTTGAGTAGGTACGAGTTAGAAGAAAATAAGGACTAAGGAGGAAGGAAAGTAAAGGAGATAAATGATAAAGACGGGAGAATGCGAAGAGAGGAATAGAGGGAGAATGGGTGATGGGGACGAAGAAGCAAGGAATAGTAAATAAAAGAATGTCAAGGAGAGATAAGTAATATAGATGTAATAAAAGTGCTAATTAAGAGAGTTGAGGGGGAATTAGAGAATGGTTGACGAAATGATTGCTGAGAGGAAATTGGTGATAAGCCTTAAGAAAAGGGTGTGCTAATGAAAATTGAACTTAGAGAAGTGTTGCGGGAGAGAACAGAGCTGTTGAATATGGGAGGAAGAGGAAATATGAGTAAATAAAGGCACTAAAAGAATATATGAGGGTGGATGATAAATATAAAATAGATTGTTACTACAATGCATAAAAGTTGAATAATTATATTGTCCATTCGAAATTTAACTTCTTTTCAGGCAACTTAACTTATTTGCTTATGCAGGAGCAGCGTTTAACGGATTTTTTTCACATTTGTATTATTTTTTTCCTTGAGCTGCTTCCTTTACCGCCCCCTCTCCCAAAAAATATAAATATACAAAGAAAAAACTAGCTCTCTGTAGACAATATATAATTATTCGTATACGAGTGGATGAGTAGGTGGATAAAGAAATGAGTGTTAGTGGCCGGTTAGTGATTGAGTTAAGTGATCGGGAGAGTACGTAGATGAGGAAGTGAGTGAATGTGTGTAAGTGATCCACTTGAAGCCCTGAAAGCTAAGGTTGACTTGACAATCACCCATTGAGCCTATCGTCGCCTCCCCTGTGAGCAGCCTGCGGCAGCGTACCTGTGATTAGTCGTGTTACCAGTCTGGGTGGAGCAATCAAAGGGACACGCAGATCAGTCATTGGTCAAAGAGAGCGACAGATTGGTATGATTGAATTTTGGAATTGAATGTGAGCTCAAGGAGATATGGTATATATGGATATATGGATAGGAAGAAGGGGACGAGGAGGAAACATGGATACATTTCAACATGGAAACAC
The DNA here is from genome assembly GCF_024679095.1 of Eriocheir sinensis. NCBI lineage: Eukaryota > Metazoa > Arthropoda > Malacostraca > Decapoda > Varunidae > Eriocheir > Eriocheir sinensis. The sequence continues at coordinate 3,142,447 of NC_066540.1, read as the reverse complement.
GGACGAGCAGGCAGCAGAAAGCCTGTTGGCTCATTGCGATGCTGCCTGCTTTTAGCGCTTTAATGCAGTGCGTCAGCCACTAGAGTGGGTAATTATTGATAATCACTACGCGCCTCCAAAGTACGATATTACGCCTCCATATTATAGTTAAGGGACGAAATACATGTCCCTTAACCATAATATGAAGGCGGAAAAAATTAAAAGTAAAGAAAATGTGGTAAAGGTAGTGAAAAGGCATATTATACATACGCGCGGCCATTGGGAAGTGAGCAGTGTTACCAACGATCCGGTTAGCTATGGTACGCTAGGTTAGCGATGGTACGCTTAGTTAGCCATTAGCCCACGCATGTGAGACCAGGTCCACCACGCGTGGTTATTATTTATTTTTTGAACACGCAGCTTTACCTAATACTATACCCGGCCCAAACATTCACAAAACCCTTTGGGTAATGGTGCGTGCTCTAAAAAAAAAAATAATAATAATAACCACGAGTGGTGGACCTGGTCTCACATGCGTGGGTTAATGGCTAACTAAACGTACCATCGCTAACCTAGCGTACCATCGCTAACCGGATCGTTGGCAGTACTGCTCACTTCCCAATGGCCGCCATCAAAACAAAGTGCGCGTATGTATAACATGTCTTTTCACTACCTTTACCACTTTTTCTTTACTTCAATTTTTTTCCGCCTTCATATTATGGTTAAAGGACATGTATTTCGTCCCTTAAGTATAATATGGAGGCGTAATATCATATTTTGGAGGCGCGTAGTGATTCTCAATAATTACCCTAGAGTGATCTGCGGAAAGACAAAAACACCTCTGTACGTACTCTTGGATACGTTTATAAAGTTCACTCCCGACGCAGCAAAGTGACGGTCAATGTTGATCGTTTTCGCACTAACCACCACTGCAGGAAGGCTATTCCAGTGGAGGACGACTCTGTTTGAGAAATAGCTTCTGCCGATATCCGTACTGCATCTATTGGCTTGAAAGGGGTATATTCATCCTTACGAGGTGGAGGTGTCACAACCGACTAGGTCTTTGTGCCCAAGAAGTTTGAATTATTCCTTCATTTATCGTAAATCACCTGTGTTTCTCTGGGGCTTGTAACACTTACACATTAATACAATAAGTGACACTGTTGTTAATAAAAATGTAGCTGATCATTCTCTTTGTTATATTTATTTTTAACCGAGAAGATAAATGCCGTCCGGAAGCCAACCCCTCAAAAATCGTTATTGCATGAAAGTCAAGCGAAATCAAGCAGAAATGGGCTTTGAAAACAAACTTTTGCATTAAAGTATTTGCTCAGTACCTGCTTTGGGTGTATCAGTGTCGCCTTCGACGAAGTTTATCAAAACATTTGGGCGCTTAGCATCTCGACAGAAATACCATACACTATTTTATCTCTATGAGCGACACTGGCTTCCGCTCCAATAGTGTTTCACTCCACCCTAACTCCTGGCCTTAAACGCTATCACCTTTGACCTTCCCACCCTTTTGGTAGCGGCAAGCGTCCACCCAGGGTCTTGGTCATTCTCACACAACAACCAGCAGTCAGTTGAGGGCGGGGTATAACATGTTGGAAGAGAAAGCCGGTGACCCCACGGAGACAGAAACACTGGAGGCTACCTCATCGTTCTTGTGTTGTGACGGTGTCTGTCGAGTTGCTTGACGCCCTAAAATGTTTCATAATAAATTTCGTCGAAGGTTACACTGATACATCCAAAGCAGGTACTTAGCAAATATTGTAATGTAAATATATTTTTGTTAAAAGCCCATTTATGTTTTATTTCGCAGGGCTTTCATGCAAGAACGATGTTTGATGAGCATAGGCTTCCGGACGGCATATATTTTCTCTCGTTTACAAATAATTACATTACAAAAGAAACAAACGAAAATGATCAGTTACATTTTTATTAAAAACGATGTCACTTATTATATTGAAGTGTAAATGTTACAAGTCCCAGAGAAACACAGGTCATGTAGGATAATAAAAAGAATAGTTAAAACTTCTTGGGAACAAAGACCAAGTCGGTGGTGACACCCGATGGCTGGAAACTCTGAATATACCCCGTTGTTTTACCGTTGTTTCGTGTTATCGGGTTAGTTGTAGTGTGAAAAGTTTGGAGTGATCGACATTGCTGAACTTGTTCAGGTACTTGAAGACTAAGTCTTGTATCAGGTCTCTCCATAATCGTCTCTTTTTCCAACGTGAAGAGGATGAGTCGCTTGAGTCGTTCTTTGTACGGTTACATCATCATTGATGCTATCATTTTCGTAAAGCGCGGCTGTACTCCCTCGAGTAATTTTTTAATGTCTTTCTTGTAATTAGGTGACCAGAAGTACACGGCGTATTCCAGGTGGGGACTTACTAGCGAAATATACAACGACAAAATAACTCCTGGCGTCTTATATTCGAAGTTCCTCGCTATGAACCCAAGCATAGTATAGACTTTCTTGCAGGCGTTCTTGCAGTTTTTGTTTGCCTCAAGTCACTGCTGATAGTGACTCCGAGGCCTTTTTTCTCCTCCGCTACCTGCAGTGATTTCCCACCCATGTAGTATGTGTGGTTACTATTTCTGCACCCGAAGTGCATTATTTTACATTTGTTAGTGTTCAAGGACATTTGACACTTTTCTGACCACTGAGTGATCTGGACTAGGGCTTTGGGTGATATTGCAGTCTGCAGTCGTGAGGGCCTTTCCACCAACTTTTGTGTAGACAGGAAATTTAGAAAGGATAGATTTTAATCCTAGTTCAAGATCGATGAAATATATAATAAAGAGTATGGATCCCAACACTGAATACTATGGCTCTCCACTTGTAACCGGGAGTCACTCGGAGGTCTGCTCGTTTAAGTACGACTCGCTGTTTTGTTCCAGTGAGCCAATTTTTTATTCACCCAATCAGATTGTCTCCTTGTCCCGCCGACTTGTTTCTTGAGGAGTCGTTCGTGTAGTACCATGTCAAAGGCCTTTTGAAAGTCTAAATAAATAACGTCACAGGGGATATGACTATCGAAGGACGACGAGCAGGAGCAGGAGGAGGAGGAATACATAGGAAGAACAGACACCAGAAGACCTATCGGTCTATGGCGAGGGTGTCTGTTTACTACCGCTGCTACTAGTAATCTACGTGTGGTAGGGTAGGACAGAAAAGATGAAGGCTCCTCCCCACCCACCTCTCCCTCCGGCAACGTGCCGGCAGGAAATAGTTAGAATAGAATGTACCTTTAAGGAAGAAAGGGACATGGAAATTTTACAGTAAAGAGAGCAATAAGAGGAAATTGCTACCCTTAACTTACACATCTGGTTACCTAAGCTGTGGGGAAAATGACTTCGTTACATAAGAACATAAGAACACAGAAATACAGGGAGACTGGAAGAGGTCGAGTGGCCTACACAGGGCAGCCCCAGAATCCCCCCTAATACTCACGATGGGTGAGGTGTAGTTTCAGGGGCACAGGTGGAGGCTTGATCCTCGTTTTACCTGCGGTACTATGCACGCACCAGTACCCTGTCACCTTACTGCACCCACACCTCACTCCACCTGTCATGCGGACATTAACTGTTGCTTTACTCTATTTTTAACTTACGCTACTTGCAATCTAGGTTGTGGGGGATAATTATGTGGACATAGGTTGAGGTCTTGCTGCAATATGTCTGAAAACATTCGAAAAAGGGTCAGTATGATCTTATATCCCTAAGTACTTATCCAAAGGAGACTTAAAGCTATTGATACTCTGTGCGCTAACTGCTGACGGTGGGAGTCTATTCCAGTGATCAACGACTCTATTATTGAAAAAACTTCTGCGCACCAATGTGTTACATCGATTTCCCTTTAACTTCATACCGTTGCTGCGTGTTCTTGTGTTGGCGTCTCTCTGGAATAGACTATCTGGGTTAATGTTGTCGAATTCATTAAGGATTTTGAACACTTCAATTAAGTCCCCTCTTATCCTTTGCTTTTTTAGGGAAAACGTATCTAAACGCTTTAAACGCTCGTCATATGGCAAGTTTCGGAGCGCTGGAATTTGTTTGGTTGCTCGTCGCTGTATATTTTCTATCAAAACTTGATCTTTGATATAGTTCGGTGACCAGAACTAAACGGCGTATTCTAGGTGTGGTCTTACAAATGCTTAATATAATCTCTTCATAAGTGCGGGTGATTTATAATCAAAGTTTCTGGAGATTAATCCCAACATCATATTGTCTTTTTTACTCGCTGCAGAACATTGATCACTCATTTTAAGAGTGTTACTGATAATGACACCACGATCTTTTTCTTGTTTTACTTCGCTGACCTCATGTCCTTGAATCTGATATTTAAAGTTAGGATTTTTTTCACCTATGTGCAATACTTTACATTTATCTACGTTAAAGCTCATTTGCCATTTTTCGCTCCAGTCGGCAAGTCTTATTAAGTCTGATTGAATATTCTCGCAACTTTGACTGTTCATTACCGTACCTCCTAATTTGGTGTCGTCGGCGAATTTGGCTACTTTTGATAGGATATCAGTTTCTAGGTCGTTCACGTAAATTATGAATAGTGTTGGCCCCATGACCGAACCTTGGGGCACGCCACTGGTGACGGGTTGCCAATCCGATGCTTTACCGTTAAGAACTACACGTTGTTCTCTGTCGGTGGGAACGCAGTTTATAATTAAGCCTAACGTGAGGAACTTTATCAAACGCTTTCTGAAAATCTAAGTAAATTACGTCATATGGGCTTCGGGCGTCCCAGCATGTATAAACATCGTTGAAAAAGGTTAATAGGTTGGTAAGCCAAGACCGATTACTACGAAATCCATGCTGACTATCAGTTATCAAATCATTTGTTTCAAGGAAAGTGATAATTTTATCCTTGATTATTTTTTCGAATAGTTTAATTAGGACAGACGTAAGGCTGATGGGACGATAATTACTGACTTGTTTTTATCTCCTTTTTTAAAGATCGGGGTAATATTGGCCTTTTTCCACTCGAGAGGCACACTGGCCTGTGCTAATCACATGTTGAATATTAATGTTTTGGGTAATTCTAGCTGTTGACTACATTCTCTCAACACGCGAGAAGATGAATTGTCGGGGCCCGGAGATTTATTTGGATTTATTTTCTGCAGGTACGCACGCACTTCGCTGATATCAATTTCGGTTAATGCAAGATTATGTTCTTAAGGGCCTTGAAAAATTTTCTCCAGGGCTGGAATCGATGTCATGTTTTCTTTTGTAAATACGCTACTAAAGGTTGAATTTAGGACCGACGCCATGCCTTTGTCATCACTAATCGTATTGCCACTTAATAGTAGTGGGCCGATATTATTTTTAACAGTTTTTTTTGTTTCTTATGTAACTGCAAAATAACCTGGGATTTTTCTTAGCATCGAGTGATATTTTCATGTCATATTCGCGTTTCTGTTTTCTGATATTCCTTTCGCACTCTCTCTTGACATTGATGTAATTAGTATGATTCTGACAGGAGGAGGAGGAGGAGGAAGAGGAGGAGGTGGAGGAGGACGAAAAGGAGGAGGAGGAGGAGGAGGAGGAGGAGGAGGAGGAGAAGGAGGACGAGGAGGAGGAGGAGGAGGAGGAGGAGGAGGAAGAGGAGGAGGAGGACGAGAAGGAGGAAGAGGAGGAGAAGGAGGAGGAGGAGGAGGAACACAAAGGAACACAAGAGAAAAACAAAAAAACAGCAGACCTGATGGTCCTAACGAGGCTGTTTCTGACAAGCTACACTAACTATCTAATCAAAGGTGGAAGATGAATAACAGCAAAGGCGAAGGCTCCTCCCTACCCCCCCATCCCTGCAGCATGTAAAAACGGCATGGAAATTATGTAGGAAAGAGAAAAAACCTCCCATTACTGCTACCACTAACCGGGCGATAAAAACGGAGAAGGACACCAGTATTCGAAAGAACTTAACGTTATTATGACAATGAATAATATCTTAGTTGCTGGTTGGATTCAAAATACTTGTCTAATATTTTCTTGAAGGATGTAACTGTTGTACTATCAACGACATTACAGGGTAGAGTGTTCCAAATATTAACAACTCGATTGAAGAAGAAGTGTTTAGCTTCGTGCGAGGAGAATCTCTTACCACTTATCTTGAAATTGTGATTTCCTCTTGTTCTATTTGATCGATCAATTGTAAAGTAATCTTCCGCAATAATATCAATGAATCCTTTCAACATTTTAAACACTTCTATTAGATCGCCTCGCATTTTTCGTTTTGATAGGCTGAATAAATTTACTTCTTTAAGCCTTTGTACATATGATAAATTTCTCAACCTAGGAATCATTTATGTTACCCTTCTTTGAACCCGTTCCAAATTTTCTATGTCTCTTCTGTAATAGGGAGACCAAAACTGTACACTGTACTCTAGATGGGGTCGAACCAACGAATACAGTTTTAATATTACTTTTACCGATTTATTATTAAAGACTCGTCCGATGAAGCCAACCAATTTGTTTGCAGTTATAACTACCTCTGAACAATGCTGGCTGGGCTTTAAATCGCCTTTGATTGGCCCAATGTGCAAGTCGATCTAAATCTGATTGTAAAGCTTCTTCGTCGAGTGTCGTAGTTACCGCACTAGCAATTTTTGTGTCATCAACAAATTTTGATACTTTGCAAGTGAGCCCATCATCGATACCATTAACATAAATTAAGAAGAGCTTGGGGCCAAGCACTGATCCTTGAGGTACGCCGCTTATGACATCGAGCCAGTTAGATGTAACACCGTTTAAAACTACTCTCTGTTTCCGCTCAGAGAGCCAGTCCACAAGCCAATTGTGAATGTTACCCGAGATACCGTGCGCCAGTAGTTTGCTGAGCAATCGTTGGTGTGGGACCTTATGAAATGCCTTTTGAAAATCCAGATATATGATATCTACTGATCTGTTTTCATCGAACACCTCAAAAATATAATGAAAAAAAATCAAGTAAGTTAGTTAAACACGAACGTTTACTACAGAAACCATGTTGCGAATTATTTATTATGTTGTTTTATTCAAGGAATTTCACCATATTGTCGCGAATGATAGTCTCCATTAACTTACAAACAATCGATGTCAGGCTGACTGGTCGATAGTTTCCTGGATGATATTTGTCCCTCTTTTTTTAAATAAATTGGTGTGACATTTGCTAGTTTCCAATCCGACGGAACTTTTCCAGCTGTTAAAGATTTATTGAATATGATGGAGAGCGGTTTACAAATTCGATGTTTGATTTCTTTTTAAGATCCTGGGGGTATTTTTGTCTGGACCAGGAGCTTTACTTACTTTAATTTTTTTCAATTTTGCTTAAAATGTCACTTTCTACGATGAGCACGCCACTTAACATCTTTTCGGTCCTTCTAACCTCCGGCGGTTGAGGTGATAAACAATCTTCGTCGGTAAATACGGATGCGAAAAAGTTATTTAGGATTGTAGCCATTTCATTTTCATCGTTCCTATGGTTACCATTATCATTAGCAAGCGGTCCGATACTACAAGTGAGTGACTTTTTATTATTTATATAGCTAAAAAATTCTTTAGGATTAAATTTACTTGTTTCCGCTATTATATTTTCAGATTTTTCTTGCTTCGTTTTATTAATTTCTTGGTTTCGCGACGAATTCTGTCCAACTCTAGTTCGTTATTCCACCATTTGGGTTTCTTCTTAAAAGTTGACCGTCTGTTACGATAGGGTACGCATATGCTTATGGAAATGTTCAGTATTGTGGTGAAGGCCTCCCAAGATTTATCAATATCTGTTTCCGCCGAGATTTTTTTTTTTTTTTTACAACAAAGGAGGCAGCTCAAGGGCACACAAAAAAAGAAAACAATAATAAAAAAAAGCCCGCTACTCGCTGCTCCTAAAAAAGAAACAAAAGAGGTGGCCGAAAGCAAGATCAAATACGGGAGGAGAGGTGTCCTGATACCCTCCTCTTGAAAGAGTTCAAGTCGTAGGCAGGAGGAAATACAGATGAAGGAAGATTGTTCCAGAGTTTACCAGCGTGAGGGATGAAAGAGTGAAGATGCTGGTTAACTCTTGCATAAGGGGTTTGGACAGTATAGGGATGAGCATGAGTAGAAAGTCGAGTGCAGCAGGGGCCGCGGAGGGGGAGGCATGCAGTTAGCAAGTTCAGAAGAGCAGTCAGCGTGGAAATATCGATAGAAGATAGAAAGAGAGGCAACATTGCGGCGGATTTTAAGAGGTAGAAGACTATCAGTATGAGGAGGAGAGCTGATGAGACGAAGAGCCTTAGCCTCAACTCTGTCCAGAAGAGCTGTGTGAGTGGAGCCCCCACACACATGAGATGCATACTCCATACGAGGGCGGACAAGGCCCCTGTATATGGACAGCAACTGTGCAGGGGAGAAGAACTGGCGGAGACGGTACAGAACGCCCAGCCTCGAGGAAGCTGATTTAGTAAGAGATGAGATATGAAGTTTCCAGTTGAGATTTTGAGTTAAGGATAGACCGAGGATGTTTAGTGTTGAGGAAGGTGATAGCTGGGTGTTGTCAAAGAATAGGGGATAGTTGTTTGGAAGATTGTGTCGAGTGGATAGGTGGAGAAACTGTTTTTGAGGCGTTGAAGGACACCAAGTTCTTCTTGACCCAATCGGAAATAATAGTAAGGTCTGAGGCTAAGCGTTCTGCAGCCTCCAGCCTTGAGTCGTTAAGTTCCTGAAGGGTGGGTCTTCTATTAAAAGAAGTTGAGTAATGCAGAGTGGAATCATCGGGGTAGGAATGGTTAGGACAGTTCGTTTTGGAAAGAAGATCATCAATGAACAACAGAAAAAGAGTGGGAGATAGGACAGAACCCTGTGGGACACCACTATTAATAGATTTAGGGGAAGAACAGTGACCGTCTACCACGGCAGAAATAGAACGGTCAGAAAGGAAACTGGAGATAAAGGTACAGAGAGAAGGATAGAAACCGTAGGAGGGTAGTTTGAAAAACAAAGATTTGTGCCAGACCCTATCAAAAGCTTTTGATATGTCCAGCGCAATAGCAAAAGTTTCACCGAAACGGCTAAGAAAGGATGACCAAGAGTCAGTTAAGAAGGCTAGGAGATCACCAGTAGAACGCCCCTTGCGGAACCCATACTGGCGATCAGATAGAAGGTCAGAAGTGGAAAGGTGCTTTTGAATCTTCCGGTTAAGGATTGATTCAAAAGCTTTAGATAGACAAGAAAGTAAAGCTATAGGACGGTAGTTTGAGGGATTGGAGCGGTCACCCTTCTTAGGCACAGGCTGTATGAAGGCATACTTCCAGCAAGAAGGAAAGGTAGATGTTGACAGGCAGATGCGAGAGTTTGACCAGGCAGGGTGACAGCACGGAGGCACAGTTTTTAAGGACAATAGGAGGCACTCCATCAGGTCCATAAGCCTTCTGAGGATTGAGGCCAGAGAGGGCATAGAAAACATCGTTTTGAAGAATCGTTATAACAGGCATAAAGGAGTCAGAGGGGGGATGAGTAGGAGGAATATGCCCAGAATCGTCCAGAGTGGAGTTTTTAGAAAAAGTTTGAGAGGAGAGTTCAGCCTTAGAGATAGATGAGACGGCAGTGTTGCCGTCAGGACTGAGGAGTGGAGGGAAAGATGAAGAAGTGAAGTTGGAGGAGATGTTTTTGGCTAGATGCCAGAAGTCACGGGAAGAGGTAGAGAAAGCAAGGTTTTGGCATTTTCTATTAATGAAAGAATTTTTGGTTCGTCGGAGAATAGATTTGGCACGATTTCGGGCAGAAATGAAAAGTTCATAATTAGCATTAGTTTGAAGGCTCTGGTACCTTTTGTGAGCTACCTCTCTATCATTGACAGCACGAGAACAAGCGTGATTAAACCAAGGCTTTTTAGCGTGAGGAGTAGAGAAAGAACGAGGAATGTATGCCTCCATTCCAGAGACAATCACCTCTGTGATGCGCTGAGCACACACAGAGGGGTCTCTATCCTGGAAGCAATAATCATTCCACGGGAAATCGGAAAAGTACATCCTCAGGTCGTCCCACCGAGCTGAAGCAAAATGCCAGAAGCATCGCCTCTTCGGTGGGTCCAGAGGGTGTACAGGAGCGATAGGACAGGATGCAGAAATAAGATTGTGATCGGAGGAGCCCAACGGAGAGAACAGTTTGACAGAATAAGCAGAAGGGTTTGAGGTAAGGAAGAGATCTAGAATGTTGGGCCGGTCTCCAACACGGTCGGGAATACGTGTAGGGTGCTGGACCAACTGCTCTAGGTCGTTGAGGATAGCAAAGTTGTAGGCTTGTTCACCAGGATGGTCAGTGAAAGAGGATGAAAGCCAAAGCTGGTGGTGAACATTGAAATCTCCTAGGATGGAGATTTCAGCGAAGGGAGAGTGGGTCAAGATGTGCTCTACTTTAGAATTCAAATAGTCAAAGAATTTTACATGGTTGGTAGAGTTAGGTGAGAGATAAACAGCACAGATGTATTTAGTAATAGAATGACAATGAAGTCTTAGCCAGATGGTGGAAAATTCAGAAGAGTCAAGGTCGTGGGCACGAGAGCAAGTGATGTCGTTGCGCACGTAGGCGCAACATCCAGCTTTGGATTGAAATTTAGGATAGAGATAGTAGGAGGGAACAGAGTAGAGATTGCTGTCAGTAGCCTCAGAAACCTGTGTTTCGGTAAGGAAGAGAAGGTGAGGTTTAGAGGAGGAGAGATGATGTTCCACAGAATGAAAATTAGAGCAAAGACCGCGAATGTTGCAGAAATTGAGAAGAAAGAGGTTCGAGGAGTTATCAAGACACCTCTCGGGTCGGCAGCCAGAAGGGGAGTCCTCCCCTTGATCGGAGTCTTACGAAATTCGTTCTCTGATAACCAGGCACCTTTTCTTTACTAGGAGCTACTTCACTTTATATTATCTTGATACTGAACGTGATTGTTCGGTGATCGCTAGAACAAAAAACTGGACCAACATTTACTTCGTTAACTAGATCAGCTGTCGTTGAAAAGATAAGGTCAAGTATATTATTTTCCCGAGTCGGTTCTTGAACGTGTTGATGTAAATCAATTTATAATAAATTTGTGTACAAGTCGAGCCCTGTATGACAGTTCAACGGTTCACCCTATCTTTTCACTGGCAAGTCTCTACCATCGATGGTGTGGTCACTGCCACATTGTTTGCAACAAAATCCTGAAGGGCTTCAAATTTATTTTCAAGATCATTATGCTTGTTTCTCCATTCAGTCACAGCCTTCTTAAGTTGTAATCTTTGAACACAGAGGCGTGAAGTTCTACTCAGCTGGAAGTACTGAGCTGCAAATCATCCGGGACAGTCGTCGCACTTACGGAGTGTCGAAGGCATTGTTAGAAATTTAAGCGAGTTAACAGTTTGGGCAAATATTAAAAAGTGATTTCCAAATAACTTAAAGTGTGACCATAAATTGAACTGGATAAATATTGTGTATGGAAATTAGATACTGCTGTGTTAGATGCCTCCAACACTAAGAGTTCGCTCCCACAGGGTCTTGAAAACGCCTTAAAGACCAATCGCTTGTCCTGAGCCTCGGTCACGAGAGAGACTTTCAGAACCCGGCGCTTTTCAGCTACTGTCCTCGAAGTTTTGTCCCATAGAACGGGGCCGGCGTAGTCACTCAGACCAAAGTTGGCAAGGGAGGAGAGGAACCAGCAATTCTTTCCCACTTTCCGAAACGGCTAACACAACACTGCAACCCTAGCGAGGCCTGGCCAGTGGCACTTGTCACCAGGTGTTCTCCACTAATTCTAGAGAGTATCAGACGCCCTTCCTGAGAGACCAAAAAGCTGAAATATTCCTTGATTATAAGTAAAACCCTCAGAAACTCCACCTAGAAGCCAGGAGGTACAACATCAAATGCCGCACGGAAGACATCTCTTTCAGGAGAAAACAAGAACCAGCTGTAGTGCAGAATAAGGATGGGAGTACCGTCGATACAGGGGAGGGACGGGGAGCTCACACCGACAACTGGTTCCAAGGAAGGCTTTTTAGTGTAAAGGTCGCCACATTTCTCTACACCGCATGCCTAAATAATTAGGCACGGTCCATCTGACTAGGACCCAGGAACTCCAGATATTGTCTTATAAAGAAATCTTCTGCCTGCAGTCCAATCCATCACTGCTGCTGCCCAGGGGCTTTACCGTGACCCTGGCACGGGAGACAGATCAGGTATTGCACCTTGTCCAAGGGTGACCTAAGACTATGCACGGCAGGGACGTCTAGTTCCCTGATATGAAAACATTTCACCCGCATACCGGGTGAGGCCAAAGAAGAAATAAAAAAAAAAAGGATGGAATATGTTGTAGGGTGGGAAAGAAAGGGGATGTAAATAAATAAAAAAATAATAAAGGGATATAAAATGAATGAGGAACCATCTGAGGGAGATTAGTAGGAGGCGAAGGTGAGTTAAGGGGAAGAATACTTAGAAGGCAAGACAGGCGAGACTCAGAAGAAAACAGGAAAGACTCTCAGATCTGCAGGTCAGGAGTAGATAAGTAGAGGTGTGCGGCAGAACCACTCAAACAGGCGAGGTGCAGGTGAGCATGAGGGAGCCACATAATGCGAGAGATGAGCAGGAGGAGGATCTTGATGAGACAGGTGAGTGATAGATGAGTACGGGGGACATTTAATAGGAAAAGTGGGTGTTACCTGTGAGTGGGGGCCATTTAGAGACAGATGAACCGGAGGGAGCCACTTACCGTCAGTCTTGGGGCTACAGTCGTGCACGTCGAGGAAGTAGCCGCAATACCTGAACCTCTTGAAGAAACTGCCGGAGAGGGAAGTGTGGTATTAGCGAGTTGTGTGGAGTGTGTACAGAGCGTGTAACTCTTGATCAGGCATTGTAAGGAACAGTCGCAACGTGGGACGAAGACAGAAATGATGAAACTGAAAAGGTGACAGGAAGGCGGCAGAGAACAAGAATAGGCTGGCTAGTAAAGAGAAGATGGGGAGTTTAAAAAGAAGAAAAAACGTGAAGAAACAATAGTTTGTGAATTTTCGTAGCATTGTTTCCTTATTAGTGTGTGTTCGATTTTTTATTTTATTTTCGGTATCATAATAATTATTCAGTGATTTTGTTTCCTTCGAGTACTCGATATTCTTCTTCTTTTTTCGTGGTTATGGCATAAGTATCCCTTTTCCCTGGTGGTGAGTGTGTGTGTGTGGGTTGGCTGCAGGGTGATTTTCACGAACCTTAGCAGTTTTGGGAACGGCTGATGAAATGTATTTGCCGGTGCATTTAAAGGATATACGCAAGTGGTGGTCAGTCGATATTCGAGAGGCATTAAAGGAGATAAGGAGAGAAGGAAGGAAATGAAGAAGGCAGGAAGAAAGGAAGGAAGGAAGGAAGGCAGAAGAAAGGAAGGAAGGAAAAAAGGGAGGAAGGGAAGGAAGGAAGGAAGGAAGGAAGGAAGAAAGGAAGGAAGGAAGAAAGGAAGGAAGGAAGGAAGGGAGGAAGGGAAGGAAGTAAGTTAATGTTTTTACCCTTTTCCGTGATTATAATCTAGCGGTCATTCGAGCCCTTTTTTTCCGCGATCTTATCTCACACTCCGCTGGGCACCCTCTCCCGTCACCCTCCCGCTGACCGTCCTACCCCCACTCCCGTCAGCCCACGGTCCAATACCCCCCCTTTCGTACGCTAGCCCGAGTGTGTGTGTGTGTGTGGGGGGGGTTGGGGGGGGTCCAGCTACTCCCTCTTCCGTCACCCCCCCCCGCTGACCCCCCCGCCTCCCATTTCGGTGCCCCCCCCCACTTCCAACTACCCCCACTTCCGTACATTTGTTACTACTAATACATTAAAAATGTGTGCCTGAAGTAATTGTTTGGTCCCCTTCGTAATAAAATAATGAATACGAAACACTCTCTTCCTGTTATTCATCATAAAGCCCGGATCTTTAGGCACTAAAAAACTCCAAAATAGGCAGGCAAAAAGTCAAAATCATAAGTCGAAATAGGCACAAAAAGGGCATTTATTCCCAAGGAAGTAATAACATTGAAACAAGAACTTTATCACATGTATGATTACAAATATATACAGTATGATATGCAAGTTAATCTGTCTGGTTATATGAAATAACAAGCATTTTCTTGATGGATTCAAATTTGAGTCCTTGCCTTCTATCACTCAGAAGATGCTTGAAGAGCGAAAAGGATCTTTCCACATCCACTGACGTAACAGGGGCATATTTAAAGCATGCCACAGTATACGGATCCATTTCTCCAACATCTGCATCATTCTCTTCTTCTAGAACTCTTCTGATATTCTTCATAGTCTCCAGATCTTTGTTGGCAGCAACGACTTGTTCACATTTTTCACGGACAGATTTTCCTTTCTTACCCGAAACTGTACTTAAATCCTCGATGATAGACTCAAAACATTTCAAAGCATCAACCATGGCCATGTTTCTTTTCTCCAGTGCATTGATGGCCTCTGGTAGCTTTGCATAGTTTGATGCAATGAATGCAAGATCATTGCGTAGCACTTTATCCTGCAGCAGTTCCTTCACAATACGGACAGCAGACGAATCACTCTCATCTAATTTCTCTATGACCTCTTCAAACTTGTCCAAATTGAAAGTGTAGTACAGTACTGCCGAAAACCACGTCCCCCATCTGGTTAATATTGGCTGTGGTGGCAATGCAAGTTCAGGTGCAATTTCCTTGAATGTAACACACCTTGATGGAGCCTTAAGGAAAATCTTCTTGCCATTAGAAACGAATTTATCAACACTAGAGAACAATCCACGCACATGCTCTGCAACTCGGTGAAGTCCATGGGCTAAGCAAGTTAGGTGTATCATTTCTGGGAAAAGAACTCGAAGTGCCCTTGATGATTTCTTCATGTAAGGTGCTGCATCTGTCAGGAAGAGTAGAACATTCTTGTGATGGATGCCTTCTGGCCAAAGCAATGCCAGGGCTGTTGTAAAAAGCTGAGCTATTATTGAACTGTTGGTCTTCTCTAGTTCTTCTGAGGAAAGCAGGTAAATTTTCGACATCTGATCAACTTCCAGGGTGCCAATAACTACGTTTGCAACATATCTACCCATGACATCTGTCGTTTCATCTATTGAAATCCATATTTTCTTATCCTTCACTTCTTCCCTAATTCTCTGCACTGTCAAGTCATAAAGTGTGTCCACATAATTCTTTCTTAAAGTAGACTCACTTGGGATGGCTTGTTTGGTATATTTTTCCAAGAATAGCTTTAGAGACTTGTTCTCTAGCTTCCACAATGGAATACCGGCATCAACAAAAGCTTTACACAGCTCTAAGGAGAAGGTAGACTTGCGGCTGGTGGATGCAGAAAATGTACTCAACAGGCTCGTTTGCTGGTCTCCTGGTTTCGTCTTATTTGCAGCATTTTGATGTTTAGCAGTCTGAACATGTTGTGCAATGAAGTACTTCTTTTCGAAATTCACTGATTTTTCACAGACTTTGCAAAATAGCACTGATCCATCCGTGGAAAAAAACATCACTTCCAAACTCCCGAACAAAATCATTCAGCTTCTTGCCAATGGATGAACTAACTTTCGGCATTTTCAGTGTGTTGTGATGCAAAGGAGTCGTCTGATCTATTTTCAATAAGGCTGGCTTGGTTGAAGTGAGGAAGTGGTCTAGTCTCGTGCTGGAAACTGGTTTGGTAGTGATGTGAAGGGAAGTTGTGCTCACGAAAACAATGTTGCCAAGCCAAGCCAGTGTTGCCAAGGTTGAAGTCCAATAATAAATGAATTATTCAAATGATTATCCGAAGCTTCAATAATAAATTAATAATTTATTATTGAAGTTTCGAATAATCATTCGAATCATTCAATTATTATTGAAGCTTCGACCTTGGCAACATTCATTGTGTCTTCCAAAATGTTTGTGTATAGTCCGTAGAGTTATGTTTTCTCAAGTTTATAGAAAATATACGTAAAAAAGGCAAAATAGGCTAATATTTTCCTTAATAGGCAATATCACTCTCAATCACCCAAAAAAGGCAAAAAAGGCATTTATGGCATTTTGCCTAAACATCCGGGCTCTATTCATCAATGATCTTTCCATAACAAACTGTCCTATCCACTCATACGCTGATGACTCCACTCTGCATTATTCAACTTCTTTCAACAGAAGACCCTATCAACAGGAATTACATGACTCCAGGCTGTAGTCTGCATAACGCTTAATCTCAGACTTTACTATAGTTTCTGACTGGGGTAAAAAGAACCTTGTGTCCTTCAATGCCTCAAAAAGCCAATTTATCCGCCTATCAACTCGACACAAGGTTCCAAACACCTATCCCCTATTTTTTGACAACAATCAGCTGTCACCATCTTCAACACTAAACATCCTCGATCTATCCTTAACTCAAAATCTTTACTGAAAACTTTACATTTCCTCTCTCACTAAATCAGCTTCCTCGAGGTTGGGCGTTCTGTATCGTCTCCCCCAGTTCTTCTCCCCCGCACAGTTGCTATCCATATACAGGGGCCTTGTCCGCCCTCGTATGGAGTATGCATCTCACGTTTACACAGCTTTCTTGGATAAAGTGGAGTCTGAGGCCTGTACCAAGAGTCATGAAGGTCGAGCCGCGTACCCTCCCTTCGACAATGTAGGCACGGCCTCAGACCGTTCCTTCAATCCTTACCACAAGTCGCTCGGGAAGGTAAATGTGTAGCAGTCACCGCTGAGAACAGTCACCGCTGAGAGCCGTGTGCTCTCCCCCCCGGTGACTAAGATAATGGAGTGCGGCAGCACAAACTATGTATTTTGTTATTGTCGTCTCGTGTCTTGTCTGTCGTCGCTCTTTGTCTCTGTCTTGTCGCGTCTTCATTGTTTAACTTTTCGTGTACTCGTTTATCTTTGACTGTCCGTCCATGTCCTCTTGTTATCCACTTTTACACATTGTTCCACACATACACCAACACTTAAATGTTAACCTACACAGACAACATTCACACAAACGCATACACAAACAAACACCTATTCTATGTGCTGTGCTTGTCCTAATGACCTGTGTGATGTTTGCCCAATAACGTAACCATGACGGATATTGAGTTTCTCTATTCGGGAACCGATTAGCCCTTAGAACACTCGATACCACCAACAAATGCACATACACACACTGCAGCCTACTTTTAACCTACTAGATATAATACACGCACACACATATATACACACAGTGCTCTTCATGGATATATAATACCTCCATGGTGCTATTACAGCCATAATACTGTCCGTTTCATTCCGTCTGTCCACTCGTGAACGTAGATGTGGCTCCTGCACATTGTGAGTTTGTGATTGCGTTAAGATCATTTGAATGTTTGTGTATACAAAACATCCTCAAACCATCGTATATGAACCGCAAACAGAAGATTTGCATCGATAATATACCATACAAGGACACGAAGAAACAACTTTGTATATCAAACAGTATAGTATGATCATACTCGTACGATCTATAGCCTTTCAGATACTCACATTTCATCTCATTAAGGGATATAAAGCGACATACGACTCTGCAAGTGGCTATACATAAGGAATTTTTATGTTGTATGTATAAATAACATGGGTAGCCTAATATATTCGAAATAGCCTAGCATCGCAATCAACAGTTATTTATTATTTCACGTTTTTTTTTTTTTTCATTATTAATCGTTATTTGCATGCAGTAAATTATCAAGATGCCCTTTGTTTGCACTTGCAGAGCCAGATGTCTTAACTGAAATGAGAAAGAATTTGAAAACCCATAGATCGTTGGAGAATGTGAGCCACGAATGTTCCCGCCTGGCTGGTACCTCTGTGCTTTGAAGGTGCGTGCTGTTATTGTCAACAAGACAAACATATTCGCTGCAACTATAATATATGACTTTCCAATTAGGGAAAATGTTTTTTTCAGGTTGTTTTAACTGAACCGCAACTATTTGTCACGCCAAATTTGGAAAATAAACATATTTTTCCTCGAAGGTCTAAGGAAAGACACGGGGTAGACCGTGCCTTCCCTTCGTCTCTTCCGCAGACCCTCGTTCCAAAAATGCTAGTGACTATAGGTACGCACCGTCCTTCCCTTCGATCTTCGTCGCTAAACCTTCGTGACTCTTGGTACGGTCCTAAGGGTCTTCGTTTCATCAGCTCTCCACCTCTTACTGATAAGTCTTCTTCCTCCTAACTTCCGCCGCCATGTTGCCTCTCTTTCTATCTTCTATCGATATTTTCACGCTGACTGCTCTTCTGAACTTGCTAACTGCATGCCTCCCCCCCTCCCGCGGCCCCGCTGCACGCGACATTCTACTGGTTATGTGCCCAGCCTATGTAAAGTAGCTAATGTGACGCCGATTTTCAAAAAGGGAGACAGGTCAGCTGTTCCAAACTATCGCCCAATTAGCTTAACATCGGTTATAGGCAAGATGCTGGAGTCCATGATAGCCAGGAACATTCGGGAGCATCTAGAGAAACATTGCTTAATTCACGACTCGCAGCATGGGTTCACTAAAGGTAGGTCATGCCTCACCAATCTCTTGTCCTTCTACAATAAAGTATTTGAGGCGGTAGACAGAGATGAAAATTATCATGTAATATATCTTGATTTTAGTAAAGCATTTGACAAAGTTCCTCACCAACGACTGCATCTTAAATTACAGGCTCACGGAGTAGAGGGTAAAGTTTTGAACTGGGTCAAAGCGTGGCTTAGCAATAGGAAGCAAAAAATGCAAATCAACGGTAAAAGATATGACTGGGGATGTGTACCGAGTGGGGTCCCACAAGGTTCGGTATTAGGTCCACTTGTTTATTATTTATATCAATGACTTAGATACAGGAATTAGTAGTGATGTCAGCAAGTTTGCAGATGATACCAAGATCGGTAGAGTAATTGAGTCGGACCAGGACGCTAGTATTCTCCAGGATGAACTAAACAGATGTAGGGAAGTGCAGTATTCTGAGTGTAGGTAGAAACAACCCCTCTCATAACTATTGCTTAACCCTACAAGGTCCGAGGGTGGCCACAAATGGCCACCCCTCAGGCACTTCTATTAAAACGATACACTTTTTTTTTTATTATCAAGTGTAAAAGAAAAACAGTCCTACAGATAAACGCAGAGTAGGCTGGAGTAGGTAGGAAGACACCTACCGAACGGGCGCAAGCCACTCCCGGTGAGGTATATATGGGAGGTGGGAAGGGAGCTGAAGCCCTCCAAAGACCCTTCCCATGTCCTCACTAACCGTTTCCCTATTGTCTCACCAACACCGGAGAGTAGTTCAGCATGCTCTCTAAAGACAGATCCTCTCTTTATCCACACCACACTACATTCACACAACATATACACCTTTTCCCAAAATTAAAATTTCAAAATGGCGCACATACACCAAGCCTCGGAGTCCCCGCCTGGGGGGGGGGACCACAAATTCCCCCAAGGAGAACTCCCGTTCTGGCTGCCGACCTGAGAGGTGTCTTGATAACTCCTCGAATCTCTTTCTTCTCAATTTCTGCAACATTCGCGGTCTTCGCTCTAATTTTCATTCTGTGGAACATCA
Source organism: Eriocheir sinensis (assembly GCF_024679095.1). Classification (NCBI taxonomy): domain Eukaryota; kingdom Metazoa; phylum Arthropoda; class Malacostraca; order Decapoda; family Varunidae; genus Eriocheir; species Eriocheir sinensis. The sequence continues at coordinate 3,122,951 of NC_066540.1, read as the reverse complement.
TCTCTCCTCCTCTAAACCTCACCTTCTCTTCCTTACCGAACCACAGGTTTCTGAGGCTACTGACAGCAATCTCTACTCTGTTCCCTCCTACTATCTCTATCCTAAATTTCAATCCAAAGCTGGATGTTGCGCCTACGTGCGCAACGACATCACTTGCTCTCGTGCCCACAACCTTGACTCTTCTGAATTTTCCACCATCTGGCTCAGACTTCATTGTCATTCTATTACTAAATACATCTGTGCTGTTTATCTCTCACCTAACTCTACCAACTATGTAAAATTCTTTGACTATTTGAATTCTAAAGTGGAGCACATCTTGACCCACTCTCCCTTCGCTGAAATCTCCATCCTAGGAGATTTCAATGTTCACCACCAGCTTTGGCTTTCATCCTCTTTCACTGACCATCCTGGTGAACAAGCCTACAACTTTGCTATCCTCAACGACCTAGAGCAGTTGGTCCAGCACCCTACACGTATTCCCGACCGTCTTGGAGATCGGCCCAACATTCTAGACCTCTTCCTTACCTCAAACCCTTCTGCTTATTCTGTCAAACTGTTCTGTCCGTTGGGCTCCTCCGATCACAATCTTATTTCTGCATCCTGTCCTATCGCTCCTGTACACCCTCTGGACCCACCGAAGAGGCGATGCTTCTGGCATTTTGCTTCAGCTCGGTGGGACGACCTGAGGATGTACTTTTCCGATTTCCCGTGGAATGATTATTGCTTCCAGGATAGAGACCCCTCTGTGTGTGCTCAGCGCATCACAGAGGTGATTGTCTCTGGAATGGAGGTATACATTCCTCATTCTTTCTCTACTCCTCACGCTAAAAAGCCTTGGTTTAATCACGCTTGTTCTCGTGCTGTCAATGATAGAGAGGTAGCTCACAATAGGTACCAGAGCCTTCAAACTAATGCTTATTATGAACTTTACATTTCTGCCCGAAATCGTGCCAAATCTATTCTCCGACTAACCAAAAATTCTTTCATTAATAGAAAATGTCAAAACCTTGCTTTCTCTAACTCTTCCCGTGACTTCTGGCATCTAGCCAAAAACATCTCCTCCAACTTCACTTCATCATCTTTCCCTCCACTCCTCAGTCCTGACGGCAACACTGCCGTCTCATCTATCTCTAAGGCTGAACTCTTCTCTCAAACTTTTTCTAAAAACTCCACCCTGGACGATTCTGGGCATGTTCCTCCTACTCATCCCTCCTCTGACTCCTTTATGCCTGTTATAAAGATTCTTCAAAATGATGTTTTCTATGCCCTCTCTGGCCTCAATCCTCAGAAGGCTTATGGACCTGATGGAGTGCCTTCTATTGTCCTTAAAAACTGTGCCTCCGTGCTGTCACCCTGCCTGGTCAAACTCTTTCGCCTCTGCCTGTCAACATCTACCTTTCCTTCTTACTGGAAGTATGCCTTCATACAGCCTGTGCCTAAGAAGGGTGACCGCTCCAATCCCTCAAACTACCGTCCTATAGCTTTACTTTCTTGTCTATCTAAAGCTTTTGAATCAATCCTTAACCGGAAGATTCAAAAGCACTTTTCCAATTGTGACCTTCTATCTGATCGCCAGTATGTGTTCCGCAAGGGGCGTTCTACTGGTGATCTCCTAGCCTTCTTAACTGACTCTTGGTCATCCTCTCTTAGCCGTTTCGGTGAAACTTTTGCTATTGCGCTGGACATATCAAAAGCTTTTGATAGGGTCTGGCACAAATCTTTGCTTTCTAAACTACCTTCCTACGGTTTCTATCCTTCTCTCTGTACCTTTATCTCCAGTTTTCTTTCTGACCGTTCTATTTCTGCCGTGGTAGACGGTCACTGTTCTTCCCCTAAATCTATTAACAGTGGTGTCCCACAGGGTTCTGTCCTATCTCCCACTCTTTTCTGTTGTTCATTGATGATCTTTCCAAAACGAACTGTCCTATCCATTCCTACGCCGATGATTCCACTCTGCATTACTCAACTTCTTTTAATAGAAGACCCACCCTTCAGGAACTTAACGACTCAAGGCTGGAGGCTGCAGAACGCTTAGCCTCAGACCTTACTATTATTTCCGATTGGGGCAAGAAGAACCTGGTGTCCTTCAACGCCTCAAAAACACAGTTTCTCCACCTATCCACTCGACACAATCTTCCAAACAACTATCCCCTATTCTTTGACAACACCCAGCTATCACCTTCCTCAACACTAAACATCCTCGGTCTATCCTTAACTCAAAATCTCAACTGGAAACTTCATATCTCATCTCTTACTAAATCAGCTTCCTCGAGGCTGGGCGTTCTGTACCGTCTCCGCCAGTTCTTCTCCCCTGCACAGTTGCTGTCCATATACAGGGGCCTTGTCCACCCTCGTATGGAGTATGCATCTCATGTGTGGGGGGGCGCCACGCCCACAGCGCTTCTGGACAGAGTGGAGGCTAAGGCTCTTCGTCTCATCAGCTCTCCTCCTCATACTGATAGTCTTCTACCTCTTAAATTCCGCCGCAATGTTGCCTCTCTTTCTATCTTCTATCGATATTTCCACGCTGACTGCTCTTCTGAACTTGCTAACTGCATGCCTCCCCCCCTCCCGCGGCCCCGCTGCACTCGACTTTCTACTAACGCTCATCCCTATACTGTCCAAACCCCTTATGCAAGAGTTAACCAGCATCTTCACTATTTCATCCCTCACGCTGGTAAACTCTGGAACAATCTTCCTTCATCTGTATTTCCTCCTGCCTACGACTTGAACTCTTTCAAGAGGAGGGTATCAGGACACCTCTCCTCCTGTATTTGATCTTCCTTTCGGCCACCTCTTTTGTTTTACTTCAGGAGCAGCGAGTAGCGGGCTTTTTTTTTATTATTGTTTTCTTTTTTTGTTGCCCTTGAGCTGCCTCCTTTGTTGTAAAAAAAAAAAAAGAAAAGAAAATACCCTAGATTAGCATGTGATATCAATAAGAACCATATCCTCGTTATTTTGCTACACACGAAAATTTCGAGAAACCGACGCCAATCATTTTGAAACACAGTCGATACATTATGGAAAACTGCTGGCGACTGTCAGATGTACAATAACCTATACGATACGACGATACTATTACTGTTACAAGTATATATATATATATATATATATATATATATATATATATATATATATATATATATATATATATATATATATATATATATATATATATATATATATATATATATATATATATATATATATATATATATATATATACCTGTGTTGTATACTGCATGTTTTGCATTTTTTTGTTAATAAAGCTTTAGCCGATACACTAAACAGACCAACAAACAAACCGGCTGTGGTGAGTATAATGAAGGAAACCTAGGCTATATCCGTTCTTGGTGTAGCGTGCATTCTAGGTGCGTTCTAACGTTCTGCGTGTGTGTTGTCAACGGGCGGCCGGCAACACAAGATTGTAATTGATGATTGATTGATAGTTTATTGTTGCAAGTAAACAACAATAGAGAAGGGAGGAACATGCCATCCCAACCCCCAGGCAGTACAGTGTGATGGTACTGCCGCGAGCAAGAGGGACGTCGCACCTCAAACAATGTTTCGTCCACTAGCCTCTATATATTTTGATGCGCTATCCTTATCCCGAGGTGACGCCGCTGAAGCTGACGCGCCGCCACCTTGAATCTCACAACTTGCTCCACAAACCTCTTGCCCTGAATCACATAGAGTTGCGTTACACTTCAACATCCCCACCACCACCACCACCAACATCAACAACAACAACACTACGATAACTACTACCATCATCATACACCACCTCCACCACCATCATCATCACCACCACCTCCACCACCACCATCATCACCATCACCCCCCCCACCATCACCACCACCACCACCAACAACAACAACAACACTACCACCACCACCGCCACCACCACCACCATCATCACCACCACCACCATCATCATCACCACCACCTTCACCACCACCACCACCACCACCATCATCGCCACCACCACCACCACCACCAACAACAACAACACCACCATCACCATCAACACCATCACCACCACCACCACCACCATCATCACCACCTCCACCACTACCATCATCACCACTACCACCACCTCCATCATCACCACCACCACCACCACCATCACCACCACCACCATCATCATCACCACCACCACCACGACCACCACCACCATTATCATGCACCATCACCACCACCATCATCATCACTACCACCACCATCATCATCACCACCACCACCACCACCATCACCACCATCACCACCATCATCACCACCACCACCACCACCGTTTAGAACTACTCTCTGTTTCCGCTCAGAAAGCCAGTCCACAATCTAATTGTGAATGTTACCCGAGATACCGTGCGCCAATAGTTTGCTGAGCAATCGTTGGTGAGGGACCTTATCAAATGCCTTTTGAAAATCCAGATATATGATATCTACTGATCTGCTTTCATCGAACACCTCAAAAATATAATGAAAAAAATCAAGTAAGTTAGTTAAACACGAACGTTTACTACGGAAGCCATGTTGCGAATTATTTATTATATTATTTTCTTCGAAGAATTTCACCATATTGTCGCTAATGATAGTCTCCATTAACTACAAACAATCGATGTCAGGCTAATTAGTCGATAGTTTCCTGGATGAGACTTGTCCCCCTTTTTGAAAATTGGTATGACATTTGCAAGTTTCCAATCCGACGGAACTTTTCCAGCTGTTAAAGATTTATTGAATATGATGGAGAGCGATTTACAAATTTGATGTTTGATTTAGTTTAAGACCGTAGGGGAAGAGGAGGAAGAAGAGGAAGAGTAAGAAGAAGAGGAAGAGGAGGAGGAAGAGGAGGAAGAAGATGAGGAAGAGGATGAAGAAGAGGAAGAAGAAGAGGAAGAAGAAGAGGAGGAGGAGGAAGAAGAGGAAGAAGAGGAAGAGGAGGAAGAAGAGGAAGAGGAGGAAGAAGAATAAGAGGAAGAGGAAAAGGAAGAGGAAACATGGAAACTAGCAGGCAGCAGAAAGCCTGTTGGCTCTTAACTAGGCTGCCTGCGTTCAGTGATTTAATCAATCCGTTTGCCATAGGAGTGGCTTGCAGGGAAGGATTAAAACACTTGTGTATCTACTCTTGGGAACGTTCAGCTCACTCTCGATGCAGCAAAGTGGCGATCAATGCGTTTCTTGAAGGAGTTGATGGTCCCTGCGCTAACCACTTATGCAGGAAGGCTGTTCCAGTGGCGAACAACTCTATTCGAGAAATAACTCCTGCCGATGTCGGTATTGCATCGCTTTGCTTGAATTGTTTTTCCGATGTTTCTTGTTCTCAGGTTGGTTTGTAGCGTGAAGAGTTTGGAGTGATCAACGTTGCTGAGCTTGTTCAGGTACTTAAAGACTTGTATTATGTCTCCCCGCAGTCGTCTCTTTTCCAACGTGAAGAGGTTGAGTCGCTCGAGTAGCTCTTCATAGGGCTTCGTCCTCAGTGATGGTATCATCTTCGTGGCGCGGCGCTGTACTCTCTCAAGTAATTCAATGTCTTTCCTGTAATTAGGAGACCATAATTGCACGGCGTATTCCAGGTGGGGCCTTACCAGCGAATTATACAAGGATAACATAACTCCCGGCGTCTTGTATTCGAAGTTCCTCGCTCTTGCACAACATGTAGTGGTTTGCCACCCATGTGGTATGTGTGGTTGCTGTTTCTGGATCCGATATGCATTACTTTACATTTGGTAGTGTTGAAGGACATCTGCCATTCTTCTGACCACCGAGTGATCTGGTCCAGGTCTCTCTGGATAATTTCGCAGTCTGCCGTTGTGAGGGTCTTCCCACCCACCTTTGTGTCGTCGGCAAATTTTGAAAGATTGGATTTCAATCCTAGTTCTAGGTCGTTGATATATATGATGAAAAGTATGGGTCCCAGAACTGACCCCTGTGGCACTCCACTTGTGACCAGGAGCCACTCGGAGGCCTGTCCGTTGAGTACAACTCGTTGTTTTCTTCCAGTGAGCCAGTCCTTGATCCACGCTGTCAGATTGCCTCCTAATCCTGCCGACTTGAGTTTCTTGAGGAGTCTTTCGTGTGGCACTTTGTCAAAGGCTTTCTGAAAGTCTAGATATATAGCATCGCTGGGGATATGAATATCCCAGTTTTCATAGATACCTTGGAAGAAGTCCAATAAATTGGTTAAGCATGAGCGCTTGTTCCTGAAACCGTGCTGAGCATCGGAAATTATGTTGTTGTCTTCAAGGAATCTAACGAGTTTGTCTCTGATGATCTTCTCGAGGATTTTTCCCGCCACAGAGGTCAGGCTGATTGGTCTGTAGTTTAAGGCCACACTTTTGTCTCCATTTTTGTAGATCGGAGTTACATTCGCTTGTTTCCAGTCTTTTGGGACTTTGTTTTGTTGTAGTGACAGATTGTAGATGGTGGTGAGTGGCTTGAGGATTTGCTGCTTGAGTTCCTTGAGCAGCCTGGGTGACAAGTCGTCGGGTCCGGTGGACTTGTTTGTCTCGAGTTTGTCTAGGTACTTTTTCACATCCCGTTCGTCGATTGTGCCAATTTCTAGGGGAGTGATTCCCATCGGTGGGGTAGGGCTCTCGGGTACGGACTGGGTATTCTCGATCGTGAACACAGACGCGAAGTTTCTGTTTAGGATTTTGACCATTTGTCTACTGTCCTGTGTTAGTACGTCACTTTCATCTTTTAAGGGACCGATATTGCTCTTTGTCTTCTTTTTGGTTCTTATATACGTGAAGAACTTTTTCGGGTTGGACTTGGCTTCGCGTGCAATTTGCTTTTCATAGTCGCGTTTACGCTGGCGAATGAGAGTTCTGCTAGCTCTGAGGCTTTGATGGTACTGTTCGCGTGCCTCGTCAGTGCCGTTTTCCTTGAGCAAGTTGTATTTTCTCTTCTTTAAATTAATCACCCGTCGAACCTGGGTAGTCATCCATGGTGGGCCTGTGGCATTATTTGTTATCCTTGTCTTCATGGGAACAGTTGTTCTTTCTACCTCCAGGAGTTTGGTCTTGAAGCCATTCCACGCTCCGTCCACAGGAGTGTAGGTAATGGGTTCCCAAGTTGTCTGGGTTAGCAGCTCACGAGCGGAATTAAAATTGGCTCTTTTGTTGTCTGGAATCTTGGACGTGTTTTCGGTGAGTTCATGGTCTATTCTGATCTTTAGGCGGATTAGGTGATGGTCGCAACCATCCAGTTTTTCGCCGACTTGACATTCACGTGTGAGATCTGAATCACTCACGAGTACTAGGTCTAATAAGTTATTTCCCTTGTCGGTTGGGTAACAATCTGAGTAAGAAAAGTGAATCTAACATTTCGAGCAATCTGTTACCCTCCCGATCTCCAATCATTGTGGTCCAGTCAATGTTGGCACAGTTAAAGTCCCCGATAATGACTGATTGTTTGTTTTGCGTTACGGTGTGGATTTCTTCGTACAGCGCTTCGTCGTCCGCTTCTTGTTGCTTTGGAGGTCTGTAAACGGTTCCAATCGTTATTTTGTTGTGCTTGCTAGTCTCCACTTCAACATATACAGTGCCATGTTTCTCAGAGTCTTCTTTGTTTATTTCCACGGCAGGGTATTTGTTCTTGACGTAACAGATAAAACCTCCTCCTTTCTTATGAAGTCTGTTTTTGTAGAAGCTCTCGTATCCCGGAATTGAGAATTCGGTCATTAGGTGGTCAGAGGTGGCCCACGTTTCGGTGATGGCAATCACGTCCGGACTTTCTACCTCAACGTAGGCAAGTAACTCATCCCGTTTGGGTATTAAGCTCCGCGCGTTGGTGTATAGGACACAAATGTCCTTCTTGACTTCAGTGCTTCGAGGCACAGTAGTCCGGTGTCTGCGTGTGTTTTCTGTTGGGGGCGTTGGTGTATGATGGGCGGGCTCTACTGGTTGGTTGTTTACGATACTTTGGTACCTCCTCGTTAAGCAGCCTACCAAGCCGGAGGCCGGAGCCGGAGGAGGAAGAGGAGGAGGAGGAAGAAGAGGAGGAGGAAGAGGAAGAGGAAGAGGAGGAAGAAGAGGAAGAGGAGGAAGAAGAGGAAGAGGAGGAAGAAGAGGAAGAGGAGGAAGAAGAGGAAGAAGAGGAGGAAGAGGAGGAAGAAGAGGAGGAAGAATAGTAGGAAGAGGAGGAAGAAGAGGAAGCGGAGGAAGAGGAAGAGGAGGAAGAAGAGGAAGAGGAAGAGGAGGAGGAAGAGGAGGAAGAAGAATAAGAGGAAGTGGAAAAGGAAGAGGAGGAAAAAGAAGAGGAGAAGGAATAAGAGGAGGAATAAGAGGAGGAGGAAGAAGAGGAGGAAGAGGAAGAGGACGAAGAAGAGGAAGAGGAGGAAGAAAAGGAAGAGGAGGAAGAAGAGGAAGAGGAGGAAGAAGAGGAAGAGGAGGAAGAGGAGGAAGAAGAGGAAGAGGAGGAAGAAGAGGAAGAGGAGGAAGAAGAGGATGAAGAGGAGGAAGAAGAGTAGGAAGAGGAGGAAGAAGAGGAAGAGGAGGAAGATGAGGAAGAGGAGGAAGAAGAAGAGGAAAAAGAGGAAGAGGAGGAAGAAGAGGAAGAGGAGGAAGAAGAAGAAGAAGAAGAAGAAGAAGAAGAAGAAGAGGAAGAAGAGGAGGAAGAGGAAGAAGAAGAGGAAGAGGAGGAAGAGGAGGAAGGAGAGGAAGAGGAGGGAGAAAAGGAAGAGGAGGAAGAAGAGGAAGAGTAGGAAGAAGAGGAAGAGAAGGAAGAGAAGGAAGAAGAGGAAGAGTAGGAAGAAGAGGAAGAGTAGGAGGAAGAAGAGGAAGAGGACGAAGATGAGGAAGAAGAGGAAGAGAAGGAAGAGAAGGAAGAAGAGGAAGAAGAAGAAGAAGAAGAAGAGGAAAAAGAAGAAGAAGAGAAAGAAGAAGAGGAAGAAGAAGACGAAGAGGAAGAAGAAGAAGAAGAGGAAGAAGAGGAAGAGGAAGAGGAAGAAGAAGAGGAAGAAGAAAAAGAAGAGGAAGAGGAAATGAAAGAAGAAAAGGAAGAAGAAGAAGAGGAAGAAAATTAACAGCGAGGTATTCATAAATGATGCGTGTGTACGATATTTGTTTTGCGAGTGGAGATGTATTTATTCTTCCTCCAAACCTGAGACAAGCGACAGAGGGAGGGAGGGAAGGAGGGAGGAAGGTAGGTAGGAAGGGAGGGAGGGAGGGAGGGAGGGAAAGAGAGTTGCCTCCGTTTATACCCTTTTTTACTTTCCACTAGCTTCTTTTCACTCATTATTTACTATTGTTTTACACTATTGATTCGGTACCAGTACTTAGTGTTGATGAGCGTTACCGTTGTTCAGAAAAATGAGTACAATGCTAGGTGTTACGAGCGCGAAAATTTGAAAACGTCGGAGCTTATAGCGTTAAATGACACTCTCATAAGCAGGTCTGAGTGCGAGAGAGGTTTAGGGGTCTAAATGAGCTCTGTCTCAGGATCTCCGTCCAAGGGCACAATGCATTCAAGCTAGAAATCGATCAAATAGGGTACTGGGATTTATTTCAAGGAGCGTAAGCAACAAAAGCGCCGAAGTCTTCCTCAAACTATATTTAGCATTAGTTAGACCTCATCTTGACTATGCGGTTCAGTTCTGGTCACCTTACTATAGAATGGATATCAAAATGTTTGAATCGGTGCAGAGGAGGAGGATTAAGATGATTCAGGGGTTGAGAAAGGCGAAGGGTGCGTGGAGACATGATCGAGGTTTATAAATGGATGGGCTTTAATTAATAAGGGGGATATTCATAAGGTTTTGTTGGTAAGAGAGCCGGGTAGGACACGAAGTAATGGGTTTAAACTGGATAAATTCAGATTCAACAGGGACATAGGCAAACATTGGTTTACTAACAGGGTGGTGGATGAGTGGAATAGGCTTAGCAGTCATGTGGTGAGTGCCAATACAATTGTCACATTCAAAAATATATTAGATAAATTCATGGACAGCGATATTAGGTGGGGTTAGATACACGGGAGCTTAGGTTCAAAGGAGCTGCCTTGTACAGGCCTACCAGCCTTTTGCAGACTCCTACGTCCTTATGTTCTTATGTTCTTATCCCTATACTGTCCAAACCCCTTATGCAAGAGTTAACCAGTATCTTCACTCTTTGATCCCTCACGCTGGTAAACTCTGGAACAATCTTCCTTCATCTGTATTTCCTCCTGCCTACTACTTGAACTCTTTCAAGAGGAGGGTATCAGGACATCTCTCCTCCCAAAATTGACCTTTCTTTCGGCCACCTCATTGGATTCTTTTTAGAGCAGTGAGTAGAGGGCTTTTTTTAATGTTTCCTTTTTTTGTGCCCTTGAGCTGTCTCCTTTCTTATAAAATAAATAAATAAAGCCACTTACACAAATTATAAATATACTATAAGAGTAAAGTAAAATATAGTAAAACAAATAGAATAAACACTCACTTTGTTGAACTACTGTTTGCCACATCCTTCCCTCCTTTCCCTCACTCATCTCTTCATGATATCTTCCCTTCTTTGTCCTCTCCTCTCCTCTCCCTTCTTACCCATCACGTGTCTTCACCCTTCCCTCTAGTCTCAGTCCAACGTCTGTCCTTCCTCTGTTTCATATAATTCCATTTGCCCCTTCCCATTTTCTATCTCCTGCCATTTTCGTAATTTTATTATTTACCGTTTTCCTCTACCCCCACAAACTTTCCTTCAGAGGTCGTCGTGGGGGAACAAATTATAACCAGAGAATTGTTGCCAAAGTTAGTGAAAAATGCCAACAATAGCTCTCTCTCTCTCTCTCTCTCTCTCTCTCTCTCTCTCTCTCTCTCTCTCTCTTCATCACACTAGTTTTGAACACGCTTCTCTTCCTTCTTCCTTTTCCCTTTTACAACCCTTCCGGCATTCCCTTTTTGCTCCTCCCATTCCCCACGAATCCACTCCACGCATTTTCTCTCCCTTCCTTTTTCCCATATCTCTCCTTAATTTTTTTTACGTTCATTCAGTTCCCCATTTCCCTCTGTCCCTATCCAGGTTTCCCTTACCCCCTTTCTGTTTCCCTCTCTTCCAGTCCCCCATCCTCCTCTCGTCCTCCATTTCCCCTCCACACTATTGCTCCTCCTTTCGTTCAGTTATCCACGCACTGTTTGCTTGCTAATTTGTACGCAGCATTCCAATTAGTACTCATATGAAAAACTGGATATATTGAGCAGGTATAGAAAATGTCAAGTTTAGGACCGATAAACACTTTCAATATTGGCAGTAGATCGTCTTTATGCCGCAGCTTATTTTTTGGGTAGATTTTTTTTTTTTTATGAGTGCTAACAGGAATTGTGCGTACGAGTTGGCTAACACATCCTCTCCACTCCCATCCACTTGCAACCACTTACACGTGGGTGAGGTTGGCGGTGCGGGACTCGTGGTGGAGTTCGGTGGAGATGTTGGCCAGCAGCTCCGAACTCAGCTCCAGATTGTCCATCCACCTGGGGAGCCGAGAACAGGTGTGTGGAAGGGAAAGTGCGGGAGGGTAATAAAAGGTGTTGGGAAAGGAAGGTGTGAAGGGTTAAACATGTCTGTGGAAGGGAAGGGGTGGAAAGGTAAGAAAAGGAGTTGGAAAGGGAAGGTGTAGAAGGGTTAAAACATGTGTGTGGAAGGGAATGGGTGAAAGGGTAAGGAGAGGTGTGGGAAAGGGAAGGTGTGAAAGGTAAGGTGCGAGAAAGGAAATAAGGAAATGTGCTAAAAGGCTGTCAGGTGTGGAAGGGTTAGGAATTCCTTGGGTGATGGTCTCTGGGCCGTTCATTGGCTGTTGTTTACTAGATCTAACCTGCGGCAAATTCTGTTAGCCGTGACATAGTCTACTATCTCTCGCTTTTTAATACCTGTGTCAACACTGTTAGTATATAAATGTAGTTATTCTTATAATCGCTCTTCCTTATGGCTATTTATTAGTGTATTACCCACAAATAATGGAAATATATTTCAGAATTAATGATAGCACGATGGAAGAGAAGAAAAATTCTTGTCTTAAGTCACTGTTTACGTTATGACTACGTAGCATCACTATAGTCAGTTTCATTCAGTTTGTTCACTCGCGAACGTAGATGTGGCACCTGGCGCATTGTTAGCTCGTGATTGCGTGAACATCTACTTTATATTTTCAGTGATATATTTAAATGCTTGTATATACAAAAAAAAACAAGTTACCTTATATGGACCACAAACGTGCCGATTTGCATCGATAATCTACCATACAAGCACACGAAAGAACAACTTGTATTATCAAACAGTACAGTCTGATCATACTCGAACGATTCATAGCCTTTTAGATACCCATCTTTCATCTCATTCAGGTACATAAAGTGACATCTGACTCTGCAAGTGTCTATACGTAAGGAATTTTGATGAGTTGCATGTAAACAGCATGGGTAGCCTAATGCTCGAAATAGCCTAGCATCGCATTCAACAGGTACTACTTACTATTTCATGTTATTTCGGTTATTAATTGTTATTTACATGCAGTAAATTATGAAGATACCCGTTATTTGCACGTGCAGAGCCAGATGTCTTTTAATATACCTGAAATGAGCTATCAATCAATGAACTTTAAAAAAACAAAGATCGTTCGAGCACGATGTGACTAAGTTACTTGATTCAAGCTTGTCTTTTCGTGTGCTTGTATGTTAGATTATCGATGTAAACGACTGAGTTATTTTTTTGTATACATAAACATTCAAATATATTATTGAAATATAAGTTTAAATGTCTATCACAACAGTTGATTTTCACGTATTCATGAACTACAAATGCGCAGGTGCCACATCTATCAAAATTCCCACTGTGTTGGTGGACAGATGAAATGAAACACAGTACACATTATGACTAAGCCAAGACTTAAAATGTATCAACAAATCTTAGTAAATGAGCTAAAGAATGACACTGTGAAGACCGTAGCCTTGCACTTTGTAGTAGTTAAAGGTACACCTGTCATAACACACCAACCCTCCCACATACCTGTCACGGCACACCTACCCTCCCACACACCTGTCATGACACACCTACCCTCCCACATTCTTGTCATGACACCTGTTCTGCCCTTTAACACACCTGTCACAACACACTTGCCCCCTCACAACGACTATCACGAGACATCTGTCCTTGCACACATCTGTCACGACATTCCTGCCTCATATTTATAGCGACAAATATGTCGTCCACACACATGTCCTTACACGCCTCTTCTCTCACACACCTGCCTCATCTTGTACACCTATTTTCAAGCTTATACTCACAAGCTGACGAGGTTGACGAGAGGCCTGAAGGCGGAGGTGTGGACGGTGAGCAGCGGGTTGTTGTCCAAGTTCCTGCGGGGAAGGATATGAGGCGAAGGCTTAATAATTAAGTTACGAGAAAAAGGGAGGAAGGGGCAGGATCAAGATGGGAAGGCCGTGGAGATTAGAGTGTGAAATGGAGGACAGAAGGCCTAAGGTACGGGATAAAGGGAAGGAAGATGGGGATAAAGATGAGGGAAGGAGAGAGAGAGAGAGAGAGAGAGAGAGAGAGAGAGAGAGAGAGAGAGAGAGAGAGAGAGACCTTGGGCCTTTGCTGGGTAAGATCCCATTAACCCGGGACATTGGGCATATGTGACATCCGGGTCACGGCAGTTTACCTTCTCCAAGTTTTCCCAGGTATTCATTTTTCGACTAGACCGAAAGAGATGTTGAACAACTGGGGAGCTGTACGCAGAGAAGGGTATCAGGACACCTCTCCACCCAAAATTAACCTCTCTTTCGGCCACCTCTTTTGATTGCAGCGAGCAGCAGGCTTTTTTTTTACTATTGTCTCCTTTTTTTGTGTGCCCTTGAGATGTCTCCTTTGTTGTAAAAAACAAACACAAAAAAAAAAAGATTCGTAGCTAGGCAAGCTTACAACATCACTACGGATTGTCGGAGAGGGTGGGGGGAAACGGAGAAAGAGGTCGGGCAAAAAGGTGACGGAAGACAAAAGTGCTATGAATAAAATGGGGGAACCTACGGGAGAAGAGAAAGGAGTGTAGAGAAAAAGAGAAGAAATGGAAGTGGATAAAAAGAGCCGGTTAGTAAGTAAATAAAAAAAAAGGAAATGGGCATGAATGTCGAGGGAGGGTAGAGGGGCGCAAAAAAAGAGTATATGAGTAGAAAGACGAGCAGAGTGAAAAAAAAATATTGAGGAGGAGGATTACGTGAGCGAAGGTGAAAGAAAAGATGAACAAAGGAAAGGAAGAAATGGAAGAATAAAAAAAAATGAAATAGGCGTAAACAAGGTAAGGATGAAGGAATGGAAGAGGTAGATCGAACAGTTAGAAAAAATCGGAATGCAAGAATACATTTAAAAGAAAGAGGTGAAGAAAGGGTTTTATGGAAGGTAGAAGGTGAAGGTCTGACAAAGAGACCGAAGAAGAATTACTGTCTATAGTGAAAGGTAACTGGAGAAAGGAAAAAGGAAGAAGGCAGAGAAAGAGGGATACAATGGAGGAAGGGAGAGTATAAAAAGAAGACGAAGAGGATGAAAGAGCGATAAGGTGATGAAAGAGGAAACACGCGGTGGTAAAATAATACGACGGAACATAACCATGATACTGGAAGGAGAAGGAAACGGAGGAAAAGAAGATGGAGAGGAAAGGAAGAGAAAGCAAGGTAAAAAGCGGAAAAAAATCAATTCGGCGAAGAAACACTTAGAAGTTTAAATTGGTTTAACCAAAGAGGAAAGTAAGAAAAAGAGAATTAAAACAATCAAAGCAAGAAAATGAAGCAAAAGAACAAGATCAAAATACACAAAAAAAATCATTAGTATATTAGTCACACACACACACACACACACACACACACACACATACACACACATACACACGCGCGTGCTCACAGGCTGGCGAGAGAGTGTAGTCCCACGAAGCTGTCTGCGCGAAGGTGTCGAATCAAGTTAAAGTTGAGTTCACTGAAAGGAAAACAATGATGGTAGTATTTGGTTTATCTCTTTTTTTTTTTTATCAGGTGTGTATAAATTTCATATTCCTCCACCTCATCTTGATTATTTTGTATTATCTCCTTCTGTTTACTTGTCTTCACCTTTCCAACAATCATTCCACCAATCTATCCTTCTTCACGAGTTTTTTTTTCCTCAATGTTAATTTCTGTATATCAAAACTATTATTCCAAAAAAACACTTTAGATTTACTTCACTGGTCGTTCCTTTCTTCGCAACTTTTTAACATTATTAATGTTATATTTCCTCCTCCATACTACTCCTCTTTTTCTTTCTCCTTCCCCTCCTTAAATTCTTTGTTTTATACTTCCCAATGATTACAGTTTTTTTCAGGTTCCATTCGTTTATTCTATCTCCTTCTCTTTCTTCTTCTGAAGTACAGATTACTAAATGGAATATTAATGACTTTTAAGAAAACTTCTGTAGATTGTTACATGAAAATCTCAACATTCATCGTGTGTGTGTGTGTGTGTGTGTGTGTGTGTGTGTGTGTGTGTGTGTGTGTGTGTTTGATTAATAATATCATAATTGAAAGGAAATTTGCAAGAACCAAGAGAGAAAACCAAAAGAGAGAAACTACGATTAATATCAGAGAGCCAGAGCCAGAAGAGGACTAGATGTATGCAAAATATATACTGGGGTTGGGGCAAAGTGAAAGGCAGAGAGGCACAAGGTGTAAATTGAAAGAACTGGATACAACACGATACTCACAGGTCCTTCAGTTTCTTCAGGGTCTCAAAAGCGCGATCCTCGACGTCTGTGATTCTGTTGCGGCGCAGAAATCTGAGGGAGACCAAGCAGTCATAGCAGTAGTACCAGATATTACCAGATAAGAGTGTTTCACAGAAGGTTTTGATCTGGCATCACCGCTAAGAAGGAAAACATCGGTGGACGAGCATACGGCCCCTAGTATGTTGGGCCTGTCTCCAAGACGGCCGGGAATACGTGTAGGGTGCTGAACCAACTGCTTCAGGTCATTGAGGATAGCAAAGTTGTAGGCTTGTTCACCAGGCTGGTCAGTGAAAGAGGATGAAAGCCAAAGCTGCTGATGATTATGTTGTAGCATTCGTCAGATTATTCGCAGAATACGAATACTTTTCCGTTGTATGTGAATACGAATGAAAGTGCTTTGATTTCAATCAATAATTATCAATTATCAATAATTATTCGCAAATGAATACGAATAAGCAAATACGGAATTCGAATAGGAATACCGAATACGAATACAACATCCCTGCCACTTTCACTGCTGGCCTGATGCCCAGGCGTGGAACCTTTATGGGGAAGAAGGGAGATAAGGGGGATGGCGGGCCGGGGCGTGGCTCGGGGGGTGGGGTGGGGTGGTTGTGGAGGAAAGAGAGAGAGAGAGAGAGAGAGAGAGAGAGAGAGAGAGAGAGAGAGAGAGAGAGAGAGAACCATATTTTCTGTTACACCGGCGAAAGGAAAAGAAAGCAACAGGAAGAGGTTGATGGACTATTGCTCCCCTAAAGGAGAAGTGGAAGAAAATCTGAAAGAATTAGTTCAAAAAAAGACTCGAGAGGAGTCTGCATACTCCTCTCTTGAAAGCGTTTAGGTCATTGGTAACCGGAAATACAGACGAAGGAATCATGTTCAAGAGTTCAGAAGAGAATGGGATGAAATAATGAAGAAGCTAGTTAACTAAATGGCCGCCATGGGCAGGAAACTTTGAAATATGCATACATTTTGTACGTATGGTTACCCTTTCTGGAGCCAACGTGACTGACTTGCTGGATGAGGAGAGGTACGGGAAAGAAGAGGAGGAGGAGGAGGAGGAGGAGCAGGAGGAGGAAGAGGAGGAAAAGGAGGAGGAGGAGGAGGAGGAGGAAGGGAAGGAGTTTAGAACCATATACTCACAAAGTTTCAAGGTTTATGAATCCTCTGAAGGCTCCTTTTGAGAGCACCACACGATTCCCTTCCATCCACCTGAGGAACGAGACAGGAGTGGTGTGTTTAGATGTGACGATCTCTCTCTCTCTCTCTCTCTCTCTCTCTCTCTCTCTCTCTCTCTCTCTCTCACACACACACACACACACACACACACACACACACACACACACACACACACACACACACACACACACACACACACACACACACACATACACACACGAATAAATACAAGGCTCAATAGTGACTAAGAAGGGCGAATGGCCCAACACAATTAACAGCACCTGAAAATGAGTCATACCGTCTCTCTCTCTCTCTCTCTCTCTCTCTCTCTCTCTCTCTCTCTCTCTCTCTCTCCTTTATCATTTCTGTATCGGAAATGCATAATTTTGGACCACGCAGCGCAATGAATTCCTAAGAGAGAGAGAGAGAGAGAGAGAGAGAGAGAGAGAGAGAGAGAGAGAGAGAGAGAGAGAGAGAGAGAGAATTATTCATGCGAAAAATTAATTGTCAAAGTGTAGGTTAGATGATATAGCAGACAACTTTTTAAGAGAGTGAGAATGATGAAATCCAGACGAAGAAGAAAAAGAAAAAGAAAAAAGGAGAAAAAAAGAGAGGCAAAGAGAGCGGAAGAGGCCTACAAGCAAGGCAAGGAAAACTCACAGCTCGGTGACGTCGCAGGCGTTGGCGCTGACCTTCCTGCTCTTCATGGTGACGCGGTTGTGGTTGATCCAGCTGTGGGGGAGCAGCGCGGGGTTACGGGGCGGGGAGGAATGGTGACGGTGATAATGATGTCGAGGATAAAAAATAATGACGTAATGTTAATGATAATGATTATAAAATAATAATTATAATAACAATAATATAATAATAATAATAATAATAATAATAATAATAATAATAATAATAATAGTAATAACAATGATAATTATAATAATAATAATAATAATAATAATAATAATAATAATAATAGTAAAGAGGAGAAGAAGAAGAATGATAATAAGAATGATAACTCCAACAAGTAATAATTAAACATAACTGGAGGCACGTAATTTGACGTAATTTTTTTTTCCATGAAATATCATTTTCCAATTTTTTAACATTAAAATTCATGAAAAATCGAAAAAAAAAAAATCGGAAGTTAATGCCCAGCAGTACTCGTCGCAGGTCAGGAGAGACTGTCATTTGGTGTTTGTTATTGATATTATGATGCATGTCACTTTATGTCACAGGACGCAGTCTTCCCTTCTCCCCCACTTCCTCCTCTTCCTTCTCCTTTTTTTTCCTCTCCCCCTCCTCCTCCAGTTACCATAAACAAATCATTCAGCAGGATAAATATTTATGGATATGGAGACTCGATCATATCTTCTTCCTCTTCTTCTTTCTTATTATTATTTTCCTTCTTTTGTCTTCTTCTTGCTTCTTCTTCTTCATCATATTATTCTTAATCTTCTCTCCCAAATTCTTTATCAATTATTTTCTTACTGCCTTTTTATCTGTAACATATTTCGGGGCTTCTTCAATATTTCTCTTGTTTCCGTTACCTATCTTATCGTTGTTCTGACTTATTTGCTTTTTTTTATTTTCTTCAAATATATTTTCATCTTTTATTGATGTACAGTGCTAAGACATTATACTGAGCAGAAGACGCTTTAAAAAGCGAGCTTAGCATTCTGTCAAATGTTGTATGCTTAATATTTCTTTTTCTTTTGAGACGTAAGAGTCCTCGAAAATAAGTTTTTGCTTGAGTGTTTGTTGTTTTCAATTTTGTGAGACAAAAAAAAACATAATGGTGCATGAGGTAATGAATAAGAATAAGAATAAGGAGAGAGAGAGAGAGAGAGAGAGAGAGAGAGAGAGAGAGAGAGAGAGAGAGAGAGAGAGAGAGAATAATCATGTTGAAAATGAACGACGTGCAGTACGTGAAAATACGCAAGAAAAGTACACAATGTAAAAACAAACAAAAGGGACACACGATAAAATATTAAAAAAATCAAATTATGAGATTTCAAAAAAATGTGCGTAAGTATAAATTACGTAAAAGAATAATAACAAAAAGCTGCACAAGGAGCTATATTAAAAAAAAAAATGCATCAACTAAAGTACAAATAGATTAACATTGAAAATGTTTATCACTTCTTGAATTTTAATTTAAAAGTGACTTTAAACACACACACACACACACACACACACACACACACACACACACACACACACACACACACACACAAACAAACACACATAATAAAACACCACCTGCGTGCTGCAATAATAATAAAAAAAAAAAAATTTTCTTCAAAATACAGTATAATGTGTAAAAAGCGCGGGAGGGAACAAAAGGCAGCAACAATTCAACAAATACAAGAGAAAAAGAAAACATGAAATGAAATGGAGATTAAAGAAAGATAGGAAAGAATGATGATATAAAGAAACAGATAGGGAAGAAAAAGAACAGTTAAAATAGCAGGGAAAGGAGAAGTTAAGTAACGTCTAAAAATTACACTTAAAGGCATAAGAAATGACTAACCACTAACATCACCACAATGGAACATCCTCAACCATTACACCAATTACAACTACTGCGTCCACTACTACTACTACTGCAACTACTACTACTACTTTTTTTTATATTTATATTAAAATGATACCTCCACCTGTTTATTTTTCCGACACATAGTCATGGAGGGCTCCATAGTTTGGAGGTTATTAGCCACAACTCTGTTCGCTAATAACTGTGGCATCCAACCATATTACTAATACTACCTAGCACTAAATCACCTATCATCTATTACGTCCAGATCCCCCTTTCCTTCCCTACTCACCCTAATAGTCCATATTGGAGATGTTGGTGGCTTTTGGACCAGAGTATCTGGTGTCCCTGAGACATAGGATGACCGACCTGAGCAGGGAGAACGAGAGGCGACACCTCATCCAAGCGACAACGTGGCTCCTTGGCTGATGTTTCTTTTCTAAGATTAGTTCCGCGCGTCGTGCGTAGAAGCATCGGGTCCGCGCACTACTACTACTACTACTACTACTACTACAACTACTAGCACTACTACTTTTTTATATATAAAAGATACCTCCACCCATGTTTATTTTCCCGATAAATAATCATGGAGGGCTCCATAGCTGGAGGTCATTAGCCCCAACTCTGTTCGCTAATGACTGTGGCATCCAACCATATCACTAATACTACTTAGCACTAAATCTATACAT
Source organism: Eriocheir sinensis (assembly GCF_024679095.1). Classification (NCBI taxonomy): domain Eukaryota; kingdom Metazoa; phylum Arthropoda; class Malacostraca; order Decapoda; family Varunidae; genus Eriocheir; species Eriocheir sinensis. Next base: position 3,102,849 of record NC_066540.1, on the reverse strand, counting down.
AACACCCTATCATCTATTGCGTCTAGATCCCCCTTTCCTTCCCTACTAATGTCACTCCCGACCCACCCAAATGTCACTCTCCACCACTGTGGCCTCATAGTCCATTTTTGAGATGTTGGTGGCTTTTGGGTCAGTGTCTACTGCGCCGGCGACATTGGATGGCCGACCTGAGCAGGGAGAACGAGAGGCGACACCTCATCCAGGCTATAACGTGGCTCCCAGGCTGATGCTTCTTTTCTGAGATCAGTTCCGCGAGTCGTGCGTAGAAGCATCGGGCCCTGGGACCCATCCCGCCGGATGTGGTGAAGACGAGGGTTTTGAAGCTGCCCTTGTCTTCTCCTGCTCGTTCCTGTGGTGGGCGGCTTCCAGGGGCAGCTCACGGTGACAGGCAGCAATCGGGTCGAATATGCGGGTGTCCATGAACGCCCACTGTCCGCGCACCCAGAATCCACGGACAGGTTTATAGGAAAAAAGTTGATGTAAGTCATCAACTTTCTTCCTTTAAGCCTCACTTTCTCTTCCTCACCGAAACATAGGTTTCTGAGGCTACTGACAGCAATCTCTACTCTGTTCCCTCCTACTATCTCTATCCTAAATTTCAATCCAAAGCTGGATGTTGCGTCTACGTGCGCAACGACATCACTTGCTTTCGTGCCCACAACCTTGATTCTTCAGAATTTTCCACCATCTGGCTAAGACTTCATTGTCATTCTATTATTATATACAATCTGTGCTGTTTATCTCTCACCTAACTCTACTAACTATGTAAAATTCTTTGACTAGTTGAACTCTAAAGTGGAGCACATTTTGACCCACTCTCCCTTCGCTGAAATCTCCATCCTAGGAGATTTCAATGTTCACCACCAGCTTTGGCTTTCATCCTCTTTCACTGACTAGCCTGGTAAACAAGCCTTCAGCTTTGCTATCCTCAACGATCAGCTGGTCCAGCACCCTACACGTATTCCCGACCGTCTTGGAGACAGGCCCAACATTCTAGACCTCTTCCTTACCTCAAACCCTTCTGCTTATTCTGTCAAACTGTTCTCTCCGTTGGGTTCCTCCGATCACAACCTTATTTATGTATCCCGTCCTATCGCTCCTGTACACCCTTTGGACCCACCGAAGAGGCGATGCTTCTGGCATTTTGCTTCAGCTCGGTGGGACGCCCTGAGGAAGCACTTTTCCGATTTCCCGAGGAATGATTACTGCTTCCAGGAGCGAGACCCCTCTGTGCGTGCTCAGCGCATCACAGAGGTGATTGTCTCTGGAATGGAGGCATACGTTCCACGTACTTTCTCTACTCCACATGCTAAAAAGCCTCGATTTAATCACGCTTGTTCTCGTGCTGTCAAAGATAGAGAGGCAGCTCACAAAAAGTACCAGAACCTTCGAACTAATGCTAACCATGAACTTTACATTTCTGCCCGGAATCGTGCCAAATCTAATTCTCCGACTAACCAAAAACTCTTTCATCAATAGAAAATGCCAAAACTTTGCTTTTTCTAACTCTTCCCGTGACTTTTGGCCACTAGCCAAAAACATCTCCAACTTCACTTCTTCATCTTTCCCTCCTCTCCTCAGTCCTGACGGCAACACTGCCGTCTCATCTATCTCTAAGGCTGAACTCTTCTCTCAAACTTTTTGTAAAAACTCCACTGGACGATTCGGGGCATATTCCTCCTATTCATCCCCCTCTGACTCTTTTATGCCTGTTATAAAGATTCTTCAAAATGATGTTTTCTATGCCCTCTCTGGCCTCAATCCTCAGAAGGCTTATGGACCTGATGGAGTGCCTCCTATTGTCCTTAAAAACTGTGCCTCCGTGCTGACACCCTGCCTGGTCAAACTCTTTCGCCTCTGCCTGTCAACATCTACCTTTCCCTCCTGCTGGAAGTATGCCTTCATACAGCCTATGTCTAAGAAGGGTGACGGTTCCAATCCCTCAAACTACAGTCCTATAGCTTTACTTTCCCCTTCTGACCTTCTATCTGATCCCCAGTATGGGTTCCGGAAGGGGCGTTCTGCTGGTGATCTCGTTGCCTTCCTAACTGACTCTTGGTCATCCTCTCTTAGCCGTTTCGGTGAAACCTTTGCTATTGCGCTAGACATATCAAAAGGTTTTGATTGAGTCTGGCACAAATCTTTGCTTTCCAAACTACTCTCCTACGGTTTCTATCCTTCTCTCTGAACCTTTATCTCCAGTTTCCTTTCTGACCGATCTATTTCTGCTGTGGTAGACGGTCACTGTTCTTCCCCTAATCCTATTAATAATGGTGTCCCACAGGGTTCTGTCCTATCTCCCACTCTCTTTCTGTTGTTCATTGATGATCTTCTTTACAAAACGCCGATGGCTCCACTCTGCATTACTCAACTTCTTTTAATAGAAGACCCACCCTACAAGAACTTATCGATTCAAGGCTGGAGGCAACAGAACGCTTAGCCTCAGACCTTACTATTATTTCCGATTGGGGCAAGAGGAACCTGGTGTCCTTCAACGCCTCAAAAACACAGTTTATCCACCTATCAACTCGACACAATCTTCCAAACAACTATCCCCTATTTTTTGACAACACTCAGCTATCACCTTCTTCAACACTAAACATCCTCGGTCTATCCTTAACTCAAAATCTCAACCGGAAACTTCAGATCTCTTAACTTACTAAATCAGCTTCTTCGAGGCTGGGCGTTCTGTACCGTCTCCGCCAGTTCTTTTCCCCCGCACAGTTGCTATCCATTTACAGGGGCCTTGTCCGCCCTTGTATGGAGAATGCATCTCATGTGTGGGGGGGCTCCACTCACAGAGCTCTCTTTGACAGAGTGGAGTTAAAGGCTCTTAGTCTCATCAGCTCTCCTCCTCATATTGATAGTCTTCTACCTCGCAAATTCCGCCGCAATGTTGCCTCTCTTTCTATCTTCTATCGATATGTTCATGCTGATTGCTCTTCTGAACTTGCTAACTGCATGCCCCCACCCCCTCCCGCGGCCCCGCTGCACACGACTTTCTACTCATGCTCATCCCTATACTGTCCAAACCCCTTATGCAAGATTCAACCAGCATCTTCACTCTTTCATCCCTCACGCTGGTAAACTCTGGAACAATCTTCCTTCATCTGTAATTCCTCCTGCCTACGACTTGAACTCTTTCTAGAGGAGGGTATCAGGACACCTCTCCTCCCGAAATTGACCTCTCTTTTTGGTCACTCCTTTGACCTCTATTCAGGAACAGTTAGTAGCAGGCCTTTTTTTTTTTTTTCTTTACGCCCTTGAACTGTCTCCTTTGTTGTAAAAAAAACAAAAAAACGTGCCTCATGCAAAGTGTTGGCCGTCCTGTACCGAAGGTGTTCGCCGTCCAGGGAAAGCAGTGCCGGCTCGGTAGTGACGTCTTGCCATGCCTCCCCGAGCATGCTGGCTGTCAGATCCCTCACTTCATCGTGCCGAATACAGACGAAGCCTCCCTTTTTACATGTCATGGTGTGAGTGACATCATTTGGTGATCCACATGCACAGAGATCAGGCAGTCCCTCAATCGGCCAGCCATGTCTGAGAGCAACGGAGTCGACAAATTCTTGTTTGTTGAGGCTGAAGCCTTTTGCTCTGATTGGTAATGACGTTAGCTAGTTAGAGGCACCTGCCTCCTGTACTGTGTGGATTTTTCTTCCCATTTCTGTGGACGGGTGGTGTGTTAGACGGTCCAGCTCGTCTTTTTGGGCCTGTTGCCTTTCTTCTGAGATTTTTATTTTGGTTTCTCTTATTTGTTTGGTCTATTTCGCCCTCTGCCTCCTGAACGATGGTCCTGTTGATGAGGGATCTGGTAAGGCTGATGGAGTTTTGGTTCTCCTTATCAGCCAGCTTTTCAGGGCTGGTGATCCCCATTCCACCCAGTCTTGAAGGAAGTGCTAGCATATCCCTCTCCTCCTCCCCCAAAGCATGAAATTTCACCATTGCCGGCAAGAATACATTCTTAACGGCATTTTCCAGTGGTCGGAAGAGTGGACTGATGCCGGGGATGGTGCGCACCAGGAACGTCCACCGATGTTGGATGCCGTGGGTGAACGCTGAATAGGCAGCGTGTGGCTCAGTCTTGGGAATGGCAGACACAGCTTCTATTTCCTTCACACATTCAGCTACTTTGTCTCCTACGTACTCCTTCTTATATACCTTATATACCTTATATACTACTACTTCTACTACTACTACTACTACTACTACTACTACTACTACTACTACTACTACTACAATAACAGAGCCTCGGAGTCCCCGCCTGGGAAGGGGACGACAAATTCCCCCAGAGAGGACTCCCCTTCTGGCGGCTGACTTGAGAGGTGTCTTGATAACTCCTCGAACCTCTTTCTTACCTACCTCGTTCTAATTTTCATTCTGTAGAACACCATCTCTCCTCCTCTAAACCTCACCTTCTTTTCCTCACAGAAACACAGGTTTGTGAGGCTACTGACATCAATCTACTCTGTTCCCTCCTACTATCTCTATCCTAAATTTCAATCCAAAGCTGGATGTTGCGTCTACGTGCACAACGACATCACTTGTTCTCGTGCCCACGACCTTGACTCTTCAGAATTTTCCACCATATGGCTAAAACTTCATTGTCTTTCCATTACTAGATACATCTGTGCTGTTTATCTCTAACCTAACTCTACTAACTATGTAAAATTCTTTGACTATTTGAACTCTAAAGTGGAGCACATCTTGACCCACTCTCCCTTCGCTGAAATCTCCATCTTAGGAGATTTCAATGTTCACCACCAGCTTTGGCTTTCATCCTCTTTCACTTACCAGCCTGGTGAACAAGCCTACAGCTTTGCTCTCCTCAACGATCTAGAGCAGTTGGTTCAGCACCCTACATGTATTCCCGACTGTCTTGGAAACAGGCCCAACATACTAGACCTCTTCCTTAAATCTAACCCTTCAGCTTACTCAGTCAAACTGTTCTCTCCGTTGGGCTCCTCCGATCACAACCTTATTTATGTATCTTGTCCTATCGCTCCTGTACATCCTCTGGACCCACCGAAAAGGCGATGCTTCTGGCATTTTGCTTCAGCTCGGTGGGACGACATGAGGATGGACTTTTCCGATTTCTCGTGGAATGATTACTGCTTCCAGGAGAGAGACCCCTTTGTGCGTCCCCAGCACATCACAGAGGTGATTGTCTCTGGAATGGAGGCATACATTCCACGTACTTTCTCTACTCTCCATGCTAAAAAACCTTGGTTTAATCACGCTTGTTCTCGTGCTGTCAAAGATAAGAGAGGCAGTTCACAAAAGGTACCAGAGCCTTCGAACTCCCGCAAACCATGATCTTTATATTTCCGCCCGGAATCTTGCCAAATCTATTCTTCGACATTTCAGAAACTCCTTTATCCATAGCAAATGTCAACACCTTGCTTTCTCTAATTCTTCCAGAGACTTCTGGCACTTAGCCAAAAATATCACCTCCAATTTCACTTTTTCTTCTTTCCCGCCTCTTCTTAACCCTGACGGCAGCACTGCCGTCTCATCTATCTCTAAGGCTGAACACTTCACTCATACTTTCTGTAACAACTCCACTCTGGATGAATCTGGGCCTATTCCTCCTACTCATCCCCCCCTCTGACTCCTTCATGCCTGTTATTAAGATTCTTAAGAATGATGTTTTCTATGCCCTCTCTGGCCTCAACTCTCAGAAGGCTTATGGACCTGATGGAGTGCCTCCTATTGTCCCTCAGACCTTACTATCATTTCCGATCGGGGTAAAAGGAATCTTGTGTCCTTCAGCCTCAAAAAAACAATTTCTCTACCTATTAACTCGACACAATCTTCCAACCACTCAGCTGTCACCATCTTCAACACTAAACATCCTCGGTCTATCCTTAACTCAAAATCTTAACTGGAAACTTCACATCTCCTCTCTCACTAAATCAGCTTCCTCGAGGTTGGGCGTTCTGTATCATGTCCGCCAGTTCTTCTCCCCGCAAAGTAGCTATCCATATACAGGGGCTTGTCCCCCCTCGTATGGAGTATGCATCTCACGTGTGGGGGCGCTCCACTCACACTGCTCTATTGGACAGAGTGGATTCTAAGACTCTTCGTCTCATCAGCTCCCCTCCTCTTACTGATAGTCTTCTACCTCTTAAATTCCGCCGCGATGTTGCCTCTCTTTCTATCTTCTATCGTTATTATCACGCTGACTGCTCTTCTGAACTTGCTGACTGCATGCCTCCCCCCCCTCCCGCGGCCACGCTGCACACGACTTTCTTGTCATGCTCATCCCTTTACTGTCCAAATCCCTTACGCACAAGTTAACCAGCATCTTTACTCGTTCATCCCTCACGCTGGTAAACTCTGGAACAATCTTCCTCCATCTGTATTTCCTCCTGCTTACGAGTTGAACTCTTTCAAGAGGAGGGTTTCAGGACACCTCTCCTCCCGAAATTGACCCCTCTTTCGGCCACCTCTATGGATTCTTTTTAGGAGCAACGAGTTGCGGGCTTTTTTTTTGTTATTGTTTCCTTTTGTTGAGCCCTTGAGCTGTCTTCTTTGTTGTTAAAATAAAAACTACTACTACTACTACTACTACTACTACTACTACTACTACTACTACTACTACTACTACTACTACTACTACTATTACTATTAGTACTACTACTACTACTACTACTACTACTACTACTATCACTATAACAACAACAACTACTACTACTACTACTACCACTACAACAACAACAACTGCTACTACTACTACTACTACTACTACTACTACTACTACTACTATTACTACTACTACTATTAGTACTACTTTTTTTATATAAACGGGCCTCCATCTATTAGAGTTGCGTTGTGAGCGGTATATTCTCTCATATCCTTTCACAAAGCAATTCAATGGCCCCACCCCTCCAATGACTGTGGCCGACAACCATCTTTATTTAATAGTACAGACTTAACTAAACATATTATTTTTAGGCTAACAGAGCTTGTGGTTGATACGACTATCAACCACCGTCGCCTCAAAGTCCAGGTCAGCAATGCGGGTGGTTTTGGATGCAGGTGACCTGGTTCCTCTCAGGCAGACCAAGGCTGACCTCAGGGGGGAGAAGGACAGCCTGCATCTCATCCAGGCGACCACACTGCTTCTTGGCTGCTGTTTCTTATCCGCCAGTGTTTCGGCGAGTCTTACGTAGAAGCTCTGCGCCCTTGGTCCCATCCCTCCTGCCGTCGTGAATACTACCGGGGTGAAGAAGCCCTGGTCCACACTCTGTATTCTTTCTTCATATGCTCTGTTCTTCTCTTGTTCGTTTCTTCTGTGGGCTGCATCAAGGGTCAGGTCTCTGTGGCAATGGGCCATGGGATCAAAGATCCTTATGTCAAAATATGCCCTTTGTCCACGAGTCCAAAACCCTCTGGCGCTAACATCCACTCGTGCTTCGTTCGAAACATTAGCGGTGCGTCTGGCGAGGTGTTCGCCTTGCAGAGGGAGCAGCATGGGTTCCACAGTCACGTCGTGGCAGACTTCTTTCAGCATCTGAGCTGTTACGTCTCTTACTTCATCATGTCGCATGCAGACGAAACCTCCTCTCTTGCATGTTATGGCATGATTTTGGTTGAAGGGTGAGCCACAGTTACACATGTTTGGGAGCCCATCCACTGGCCAGCCATACCTGCGGGCAAGGGCATCAGTAAATTCTTTTTTGTTAAAGTTGAAGCCTTTTGCCCTGATAGGTAGTGTGGTTAGCCAGTTTGAAGCGCCCACTTCCTGTGCAATATCTGTCCTCCTCCTTGTGTCTTCTGGGAGTTCTCTCATTAGGTCACTCAGAGTGTCTCTCTGTTTTTCTTCTCTGTTTATGGAGATTTCATTCCTTAGTGACCTAATATCTTGAGGGTTGTCTTCTCCCCTTTCATTTTGATTGGTAATATATCCGGTCAAGGAGGCTGTGATTCGGATTGAGTTCCCGAATTCAGACTCAGCCAGATTTTGCGGGTTGGTGATGCCGAGCCCACCCATTCTTGGCGGCAACTCCAGCAATCTTCTCTCCTGGTCACTGGGACATCTCCCATTTGCCATCGCCGGTATGAAGGTGTACCTGATAGCATCTTCCAGAGGTTTTAGTAACGGAGCAACATCAGGAACTGTCCTCATGAGGTAGTTCCATTTATGCTTGACACCGTACGTAAATGCTGCGTAGGCTGCCTGCGGTTCTGTTTTGGCGATCTCGCTCAGCCTCTGCAGTTCGGACTCACAGCGCTTTACAGCTGCTTTCACATATTCGGTTCTGTATTCAGCTGTTCCAATGACTGCCCCGAGGTGTCTTTCGCCAGTCACTGACAGTTTCACGTTACTGCCATGGAATGCTGTTTTGGCCCGATCGTATGCCTCTGGTTTTACAATCACCACAGACTTCGTGGCGTGTTCATTGACGAGGTCCCACCATTTCCTGAGGTCTGCAGACTTTCCTACCCCGGTGAGGTCATCCGCATACGCCACCTGTTTGACGTTGGTGTTTTCATGGCGGATGATGTCCTACAGCTTCATCATTCCCAGGGCAAACATTGCCATGGCCACTGGGTCCCCCTGGGTGGTGCCCTCTGAGGATTATATGGCCACCGGGTCTCCAAGTCGTTGGTCATTATGACTGCTGATGAACAGTCTGGCAGGTTCCTTGTATGTATTTTCAATATATTGGGCGAATATAGGGCACTTGATTTTGATGTTGTGCAGTGCTGTTTCCCTATTGATGTTGTTGAACGCATTTGCAGCGTCCACCATCAGCACCGCCTCGCATTCTGGGTCTTCGAACATTTTCCTGACGGCGTGAATGGCAGCTTCACACCCAGCCTGCTGACCCGCACACACTTGGAGGTTTCCCACCGCCTTCCTCACGTCGTCCTTCACCACCTCCATGACAGCCTTGCCTATGATCCTCCTGAGCAGCTCACCCATCCCGATGGGGCGACAGCCTGGTTTTTTATCCAGCGGGATGAGCCGGCAGGCCATCAAAGGCTCGAGGTGTTGGCAATTCTCTGATGCCAATTTTCTTGCTAGGGCGGCTATTGCGTTGCGAAGATCCACAGCTGGATTACCAAAGATGTTCTTACTGAGGAGGTGTTTCCACCCCTTGGCATCCAAGCCTGATGGTCCAGCCGCTCCCTGCGTGTGAAGGGCGTGCCTCCAGATCACGTCACCGCTGATATGGTCGAAGACAACTCGATGCGGTGGGGTGTAGTCCCCAAGGAACTTCATTTCTGGGTGTGCAGGTCTAGCATCTGGATGCTTGTCCTTAAGGATCTGGCGTGTCTCTTCCGTCATGGGAAGGACTCCCGCTGTCTCATCTTCTATTGACAGTGATCTAGTTGCCATGGCCACTTTGCCTTGTCTCATCTTGTCAGCAAAGTTTCTAGCCCTGTCGTTACTGTCCTTCTTGCGACTGTTACGTCTGCCAAGTCTCTCCTGCAGTGTTTTAGCCTCGTCAAGCAGCTTCCGGACGTCCCCTTTCCTCCACAACTCCATTCTTCTTTGTACCGCCTTCACGTCCTCAGATTGTTTCGACTTTTTGTGAGTCCGTTGGCATATGAGGTGCGGTAGTATGGCCAGAATCTTTAAAGCGTAGGGGGCGATTTACGTGGAGTTGTTATATATACGCTCTAATGAGGTAGGTTTTCTCCTCTATCAAGGTTTTGGTGGCGTTACATCTCGGGGCCTCAAATACGTTATTGGGAGAAAACGTTATCACATGACTGTAAGCGTCTCGCACCCACTCCTCTGTCTCCTCGAGTGTCTACCTCTTCCAGAAGCGGAGCTCGCGCGAGGCACTAGTACTACTACTACTGCAACTAAGTCTACTACTACTACTACTACTACTACTACTACTATTAGTACTACTATTACTACTACTACTACTACTACTGCCACTACAACAACTACTACTACTACTACTACTACTACTACTACTACTAATAATAATAATAATAATAATAATAATAATAATAATAATAATAATAATATTACTACTACTACTATTGCTACTAAGTATACTACTACTACTACAACTACTAAGACTACTACTACTACTTCTACTACTACTACTACTACTACTACTACTACTACTACTACTACTACTACTACTACTACATAAATAATACCTCCACCCATGTTTATTTTCCCGACACATAATCATGGAGGGCTCCATAGCTTGGAGATCATTAGCCCCAACTCTGTTCGGTAATGACTGTGGCATCCAACCATATCACTAATACTACCTAGCACTAAATCACCTATCATCTATTACGTCTAGATCCCCCTTTCCTTCCCTACTCAAGTCACTCCCGACCCACCCTAATGTCACTCTCCACCACTGTGGCTTCATAGTCCATATTGGACTGCTACTACACCTATTACTACTACTACTACGACTACTACTACTACTACTACTACTACTACTACTACTACTACCGCTACTACTTCCACAACTACTACTACTACTATTACTACTTCCACAATTACAACTATTAGTACTACCACTACCACTACAACAACTTCTACCACTACTACTACAACGTTTTTTTATTTTTTTATTACGGGCCTCCATCTATTAGAGTTGCGTTGTGAGCGGTATATTCTCTCATATCCTTTCACAAAGCAATTCATTGGCTACTACAACTACTACTACTACTACTACTACTACTACTACTACTACTGTCAGTACTTACAGGGACCTGACGCCGGGGACGAGATCGAGGATGAAGTCAATGTCCGCGATCCTATTATAGCTGAGGTGAAGATACCGGGGACTGCTGAGGGAGTGGAGGCCGTCGAGGGCGGCGGCGCCGTCCTGAAGGAGGTTGTAGGAGAGAAACCTGAAGGGAGACGGTGAAGGAGGTGAGAGGGAGAGTGGGAGGTAGTCTGGTGTGTGTGTGTGTGTGTGTGTGTGTGTGTGTGTGTGTGTGTGTGTGTGTGTGTGTGTGTGTGTGTGTGTGTTTTACAACAACGGAGACAGCTCAAGGGCACAACAAAATGAAACAATAATAAAAAAAAAGACCGCTACTCGCTTCTCCTAAAAATAATCCAAAGAGGTGGCCGAAAGAGAGGTCAATTTCGGGAGGAGAGGTGTCCAGATATCTTCCTCTTGAAAGAGTTCAAGTCGTATGCAGGAGGAAATACAGATTAAGGAAGATTGTTCCAGAGTTTACCAGCGTGAGGGATGAAAGAGTGAAGATGCTGGTTAACTCTTACATAAGGGGTTTGGACAGTATAAGGATGAGCATGAGTAGAAAGTCGAGTGCAGCGGGGCCGCGGGAGGGGGTGAGGCATGCAGTTAGCAAGTTCAGAAAAGCAGTCAGCGTGAAAATATCGATAGAAGATAGAAAGAGAAGCAACATGGCGGCGGAATTTAAGAGGAGGAAGACTATCAGTAAGAGGAGGAGAGCTGATGAGACGAAGAGCCTTAGACTCCATTCAGTCCAAGAGAGCTGTGTGAGTGGAGCCCCCCACACGTGAGATGCATACTCCAAACGAGGGCGAACAAGGCCCCTGTATATGGATAGCAACTGTGCGGGGAAGAAGAACTGGAGGAGACGATACAGAACGCCCAACCTCGAGGAAGCTGATTTAGTGAGAGAGGAGATGTGAAGTTTCCAGTTAAGATTTTGAGCTAAGGATAGACCGAGGATGTTTAGTGTTGAAGACGGCGGTGACAGCTGAGTGATGTCCAAGAATAGGGGATAGGTGTTTGTAAGATTGTGTGTGCATGTGTGTGTGTACATGTGTGTGTGTGTGTGTGTGTGTGTGTGTGTGTGTGTGTGTGTAAATGTCCTTCTTTTTTATATATTTTACTCTTTCGTACGTCCCATTTTTGTTAACCAGCCCTCCTCCTCCTCCTCCTCCTCCTCCTCCTCCTCCTCCTCCCTCTCCTCCTTCTCCTCCTCCTTCTCCTCCTCCTCATCTTTCTTCTTCTTCTTCTTCGTCTTCTTCTTCTTCTGCTTCCGCTTCTTCTTTTTATCCTCCTCCTCCTTATCCTCCTCCTCCTCCTCCTCCTCCTCCTTCTTCTCTTCCTCCTTCTCCTAGACCACATCACTCAGTGTTCAGAAAAAATACAAAAGTCCTTTAACGCAGACAAATGTGAAGTTATGCAGTTCTGGTACAGAAATAGTAATCATACATATTACACGGGTGGGGAAGCTCCTCCTCCTCCTCCTTCTCCTCTTCCAAGACCAGATCACTCAGTGTTCAGAAAAATGACAAATGTTCCTTAACGCAGACATAATTAAGAGGAATTGCAAGAGGATACAGACCTCGGGGTCACTACCACCAGTGGTTTGAAACACACAAAACTCCGCAAATCCGCCTGCAAGAAAGCCAATACTATGCTCGGGTTCATAACTACTGAACATTGTGTATATGACGCCGGGAGTAATGTTATCTTTGTATAACTCGCTGGTAAAGCCCCTCCTGGAATACGTCGTGGAGTTCTGGCCCCTTAATTACAAGGACATGAAGTGTTCGAGAGAGTAGAGCGACGCTCTACGAAAATGATACCATCATTGCGGAATCACACTCATGAAGAACGATTCGAGCGACTCAAGCCCTTTACGTCAGATCAGAAACGACTGCAGGGGGACTTGATACAAGTCTTCAAGTACCTGAGCAAGTAATAAGTTCAGCAACATCGATCACTACAAACACTGCCCGCTACATTCTAACCCGTGAGCAGAAACAACGTTAAAACAATTCAAGCGAAGCAATGCAGTACATATATTAGTAGGATTTTTTTTTTCTCGAACAAGGTCGTCCGCAACTGAAACAATCTTCCTGCAGAAGTATTTAGTGCGGAAACGATCAACTCCTTTAAGGATCGCATTGTTCGTCATTTTGGTGCGACAAAAGTGAACTTAACGTATTCATGAGTACGTACATAAGTGCTTTAATTTTCCCTGCAGGTCACTCTAGTTGCTGGCGAATTGATTAAATCACTAAAAGCAGTCAGCCTAGCAATGAGCCAACAGGCTTTATGCTGCCTACTCGTCCATTTGTCAATGTTCCCTCCTCCTCCACCCCCTCAATCCACCTTCTCCTCCTCCTCCTCCTCCTCGTGACGGGCCACCTGTACTCACACTTTGTCCAGTGGCAGCCCCCGGAAGACACCTGGCGGCAGAACGGCGATCTCGTTGTGGTCCAGGAAGCTACGGGGGATGGGTGAGACAGGAGTGAGACAGGTAGGTAGCAAGTGTGTGTGTGTGTGTGTGCGAGGCAGGTGTGTCCGAGGCAGGTGAGTGAGGCAGGTGAATAAGGTAAATGTGAAACAAATGAGACATGCCTCCTATTGTCCTTAAAAACTGTGCTCCCGTGCTGACACCCTGCCTGGTCAAACTCTTTCGTCTCTGCCTATCAACATCTATCTTTCTTTCTTGCTGGAAGTACGCCCTCGCACAGCCTATGCATAAGAAGGGTGACCATTCCAATCCCTCAAACTACCGTCCTATATCTTTCTTTCCTGTCTATCTAAAGCTTTTGAATCAATCCTTAACCGGAAGATTCAAAAGCACTTTTTCCACTTCTAACCTTCTATCTGATCGCCAGTATGGGTTCCGTAAGGGGCGTTCTACTGGCGATCTTTTTGCTCTCTTAACTGACTCTTGGTCATCCTCTCTTACCCGTTTCGGTGAAACTTTCTCTGTTGCGCTAGACATATCGAAAGCCTTCGATAGAGTCTGGCACAACTCTTTCCCTTCTAAACTTTCCTCTTTCGGATTCTATGTCCCTCTCTGTTCCTTTATCTCCAGTTTCCTTTCCGGCCGTTCAATGTCTGCGGTGGTAGATGGTCACTGTTCTTCCCCTAAACCTACCAACAGTGGTGTTCCACGGGGCTCTGTCCTATCACCCACTCTCTTCCTGTTATTCATCAGTGATCTTCTTTCCATAGCAAACTGTCCAGTCCACTCATACGCCGACGACTCCACTCTGCATTATTCAACTTCTTTCAATAGAAGACCATCACAACAAGTAGTACATGACTCCAGACAGGAGGCTGCAGAACGCTTAAACTCAGACCTTGCTATCATTTCCAATTGGGGTAGAAGGAACCGTGTGTCCTTCATTGCCTCAAAAACTCAATTTATCCACCTATCAACTCGACACAATCTTCCAAACTCCTATCAGCTATTCTTCGACAACACTCAGCTGTCACCCTCTTCAACACTAACTATCCTCGGCCTATCCTAACTCAAAAATCTTAACTGGAAACTTCACATCTCCTCTCTCACTAAATCAGCTTCCTCGAGGTTGGGCGTTCTGTATCGTCTCCGCCAGTTCTTCTCCCCCGCACAGTTGCTATCCATATACAGGGGCCTTGTCCGCCCTCGTATGGAGTACGCATCTCACGTGTGGGGGTGCTCCACTCACACAGCTCTTCTGGAGAGAGTGGAGTCTAAGGCTTTTCGTCGCATCAGCTCTCCTCCTCTTACTGATAGTCTTCTACCTCTTAAATTCCGTCGCGATGTTGCCTCTCTTTCTATCTTCTATCGATATTTTCACGCTGACTGCTCTTCTGAACTTGCTAACTGCATACCTCCCCCCCTCCTGCGGCCTCGCCTTACACAACTTTCTGATCAACCTCATCCCTATAATGTCCAAACCCCTTATGCAAGAGTTAACCAGCATCTTCACTCTTTCATCCCTCACGCTGGTAAACTCTGGAACGATCTTCCCTCATCTTTATTTCCTCCTGCCTACGACTTGAACTCTTTCAAGAGGAGGGTATCAGGACACCTCTCCTCCCGAAATTGATTTCTCTTTTTGGCCACTCTACTCTATTCAGGAGCAGTAAGTAGCGGGGTTTTTTTCGCCCTTGCACTGTCTCCTCTGCTTTAAAAAGAAAATGTGAGACTGGGGTAGGGGGCGGTGAGGCAGGTGTGAGTAAAGCATATGATATAGGAAGCGTGAAGGTGATGGTCGGATAAGGAAACAGGTGAGGAAACAGGTGATGTGAGAAGAATGAGTGATGTGAGGTGTGAATGGGAGAACGGAAAGGGAGGGAAATAAGGAGTGGATGGAAACAGGGAGCAATGGTGGAGACTGACAGGGAATGTAAAGGTAAAGAAAAAAAGATGGGAGATGGAGGAGAGTAGAAAAGGGGCAGTATGAGGTGAGAGGCAGGGAAGAGGGAAGAGGGAAGAGAAAAGAGAATGAATGAAGAAAAGAAGGGTATATGTGTTAAAAGTGATAAGAGAAAATAGAAAATTAGGAAGTTGGGAAGGAGTGGGTTTCAGAAAATAGAATGAAAAAGCTGAAGGAAGGGAGGGAAGAATATAGGAAGGAGAATGGATATAAAGGATTATGGGACGACTAGGAGAGAAGATAAAAGGCGAAAATCGTTGGGAATTAAAGGAAAATAAAAGAGAAGGAAGAGAAAGGGGACGCAGACGATGAGGGAAAAACAGTGACAAGAGGAAGGGAAGGGGTACAGAGAACAGAAGAGAGGAATAAAAGGTGAACGTGGAGGAAGAAGAAAAAATGGTGTAGTGCAAATTACTATACATATAAAATTATATATATATATATATATATATATATATATATATATATATATATATATATATTTATTTATAAATATATATATATATTTATTTATTTATTTATTTATTTATTTATTTATTTTTTTTTTTTTTTTTACGTTGCTGCCTATTGCACCGGTAGGCATCTTCCCGGTGGGGCCTGATGGTCGGCCCAAGACTTCTTCCAGGTGGGGCCTGATGGTCGGCCCAGCCCGTTCTGGCGCAGGCGAGTGTTTATAGTGGCGCCATCTTGCATTGGCTCATGCTGCCTCCCGGAACTCGTTCTTGATTCGCTTGGACGGCTTCCTCTCAATGTAAATGAGTGTGTGGGAGAGTGAATGAATAAATGTAAGGGGAAGGAAGGGAAGAAACGAAGATATTGAGCGCGTGGAATGAAACTGACTAAAGTGGAAGAGTGGAATGGAAAACAAGAAAGAAAGGATGAAAGGAGGGAGGGACCGAAGATCGAAAAACTGAAAGGTGAGACGGAAAGAGGAGAAAGGGAAGGGAGGGAGGGAAGTAAATATGTACTGAATAATTGAAGCACAAATCCTAAGGTGGGAGAGCAAAGAGAGAGAGAGAGAGAGAGAGAGAGAGAGAGAGAGAGAGAGAGAGAGAGAGAGAGAGAGAGAGAGAGAGAGAGAGAGAGAGAGAGATGCTTTCCTTGCCCTTTTTTCATGCTAACTACTGATTTTTTTTTTTTTTTTTTTTTTTTACTTTTTGCCTCTCATCTTCCCGAGGCATCGATGCACACGACTTTCTAGTTAAGTTCAATCATAAGTTTATGTTGTCACACGCTTGATGCAAGGCTTCTCCAAATACCCCCCCCCCCATTTTTTTTTTTACTTTTCACTGGTAAATTCTGGTCAAGCATTCCTTTGTATTTCCTCCTTCCTCTGATTTGCATGCTTTCAAAAGGCTGGCTGGCATCGCTCCACTTCTCTTGACTAAACTGATCCTTTATTTATATCCTGTTTCTGTTGGAGCAGTGTTTTCTGGCATTTTCTTCACTGTAATTTCCCCTCGGGTTTCCTCCTTTATTGAACACCAAATGGCTGTGCTACTTACATCTGGGTAAGGCGACGGTAGGGCTGCAAGGCGTCGGCGGTGAGGACGATGCTGTTGTTCCCCAGGAGTCTGCCGGCGAAGGAAACGTGAGAGGACAGGCGAAGAGACTGGAGAGGAAACGGCTGGAAGGTTACATGTTCCCTCCACCTTCTCTTCCCTCCCTACACACACACACACACACACACACACACACACACACACATACACACACGCACACACTTACAGGCTAGTCGTGCCGCGGTCCAGGTCGTCCGGCACGGCTGTGAGGTGGGCGCCGCGACACACCAGCTGAGTCCCGAAGCGACAGTAGCAGGTGCGCGGGAATGCCATCAGGTCTGGCGGGGGGAGGGAGTAGAGGGTGGTGAGGGGGGGGCTGCTGTGAGGGGGGAAGGAGGGACGGTGAGAGGGGGGTGATTATGAGAGAGAGGAAGGTAGGGGTGGTGAAAGGAAAAATGGGAGTGAGAGGAAAGAGGGGATGGCGAGAGGATTTTTTTTTTTTTTTCCATCAGCCGATCGTGGCTATTAGGCCAAAGGAAAAATTGGTGTCAGCTGGGTGTGGGAGGGGAAGGAAGGGAGTGGTTAGCGGAGAACTTGGTGTGAGTGACAGTAAGGGAACGGGAAGATGGGTGTAATTAAATTGGCAGAGTGCTGGAGGTGGCAGGGGTAGAAGAAACATGATGAGAGTTGGAGGGAAAGGAAGGGAGAGAGAAGAGAACGATCATGACGGATGGGTTGTGGGATGGGGAGTGAGAGAGAGGGTGAGGGTATTGCATAAGAGGACAAGAGAGGAAGAGAAATAGACCTGCTAATTATGAGGCGATTGTGAGAGTATCTCGAAAAAAAGAGAGAGAGAGAGAGAGAGAGAGAGAGAGAGAGAGAGAGAGAGAGAGAGAGAGAGAGAGAGAGAGAGAGAGAGAGAGAGAGAGAGAGAGAGAGAGCATTAACATTACATAAGTTACTATTCTGCATTAGGTAGCCAAAAAGGGAGTCCTGCAGGTAACAGTGATAATAATGAGGATGATAATAATGGTGTTCCTATCTGTTCTTCTGTTGGTGCTCTCATCTTTTCCCTGTTGGTGTTCTGCTGTTGGTGTTCCCCTGTTAATGTCCCCATCTGTTTCCCTGCTGGTGTTCCCATCTGTTACCCTGTTGGTGTTCCCTTGTTTGTGACCTCATATGTTCCCTCGTTCTTGTTCCCATCTGTTCTGTTGGTGTTCCCATCTGCTCCCTTGTTGGTGTTCCCCTGTTGGTGTATGTCCCTTTCATTACGGACAAACATGGCTGTGAAATAATAGCGCTTGATATTTCCCCATTATAATGTACACACAGGTAACAAACAGCTACTACATGTAATGAATGGGCAGCAGGTGACGAGTACTCACCGCACCGCGCATGGTGTTCAGGGGGATGAATTTCCTTATCCAGGATCTCCTTCACGAGTGTCCCGTCAGCCTCGTCAGGCACTGCGGGGAAGGGTGTGTTAATTACCGGTGTGGAGGAATGAGGGAGAGAGGGGGGGTGGACGGAATACTGAGAGAGAGAGAGAGAGAGAGAGAGAGAGAGAGAGAGAGAGAGAGAGAGAGAGAGAGAGAGAGAGAGAGAGAGAGAGAGAGAGATTATGTAATAATATAAAGTTTCGCTTACTGTCAAAACATGCAAAATATAATGAAATATACGACGAAAAGGACACAGAAAAAGAAACCCATAAAGCATTTCCCTCAATACTTTACGGATCCGCCCAAATCCATCCAGACCCATCTCAGTCTGGAGTCGGAGAAAAAAGTAAAATATCTCGCCGAACGCTTCTCGTCATCTCCCGGGATTCCATTTAACATTAAATCAACGAAGGGAGATTGCGAGCAGGAGAGGGAATGAGAACGGACACTTTGGGGGAAACCACACGAGCTACTTGAGACTCCCACGATCTACATCCTTTAGACGGTTGGCGGCGGTCATTTTTAATCTTAGCAAAACACTCAACGCATACTCCCTACCTGCCGAAGGGAAATTGACGTTTGATGGGGAAGGAAGTTCTGAAGCGACTATGGTGGTGGTGGTGGCGGTGATCGATATTGGTGGTAGCGGTCGGTGAAGGTGGTGGCACTGTGGGTGACGCCAGCGGTGGAGGTGGCGGAAGTAGCAGTGATGGTAGTTATGATGATGGTAGTGGAGAAAGAGGAGGCAGTGGTGATAGAGGAAAGATGATGGAAACTCGGATATATGTAGGTGGTGGGGGGGATGAAGGTAGTGGGGATAATGATAGAAAAGGAACTCTCTCTCTCTCTCTCTCTCTCTCTCTCTCTTATTTTTCATGTGCACAAATATTTATTTATCTCTTCTTTTCATTATTGTCATATATCACAGTAAACGCCCGTGACCAGTCACTCGTGATCAGACATTGCTCCTCTTCGTCTTCCTCCTCCTCCTCCTTCTCCTCCTCCTGACGTAGGAAGCCAAAAATAATGGTCCGAGCAAAATTATTATGTCGCCTTTTTATTATCCCAAGGCAAAGTGACGTATTTCAAGGAAGGGAAAGAGAGGAAAATCCAAGAACCATGAAGGCAATTACTGTGACAATTTTTGAGGTTGTATAAATATCTCAACCATTTACATTTTCCTTCCATTTCTGACGACACGCGAGGCAATGCGTGTTTCTTTTGACTTTTCTATTTATGCCTGCAGGTAGGCCGTCAAAATATTTATTGAGAGATAGTTCTTTCTTCTGCAAATCACCTATCATACAGGCAGTGTACAGAATGCTACACTTATTTATATTTCTTACAACAAAGGAGGCGGCTCAAAGGCCAAACAGAAAGAGTTGCAAAAGATCGTCATGCACTGTTCCCGCAGGAAGAGGACACGAGATATTTTATTAAAGGAGAGTCAGATTAGTTTGGAGAAGTGTCTTGATACCAGCCTCTTGAAAGCGTTCAAGTCGTTAAAGGGAGGAATTACAACCGAAGGAAGGCTGAACTTAGTTTAGCAGCGAAAGTCATAAAACATTGAATACTGGTTGGCTCTTGAATTAGGAATTTGAACAACAAATATATATATACATATATATATATATATATATATATATATATATATATATATATATATATATATATATATATATATATATATATATATATATATATATATATATATATATACATATATATATATATATATATATATATATATATAGTGATGGACTAGTGTAGAAAATGATCAGCGCGGCCATGGGAGTGGTGCAGAAATGCAATTATTTAGACAGTTCAGAGAAGTTAGTACGGAATGATTGACGGAAAACATAAAAGGAGGTCAAGTTGCGTCGTAATTTAAGATGTAAAAATCAGTAATATTAGTATGAGGGGAGAGCCTTTGACTGTTCGCATGAGATGTGTGGGTTGAGCCCCCCTCCCCGCCCCTACACACACGAAATTATTATATACTTTATACAGGTCCGTAAAGACTTTTGTATATATTTATTATTTATAGTTATAAGCGATAGGAATGATTAAATAATAATTACTAGAGATGTGAATAAAACCCACGGTGGAGTTGGTGGCTGAGTGGACGGCGTGCTGGCGCGGCATGCAGGAGGACCCGGGTTCGCGTTCCACCCGCCGCCACAAGCTGGGATTTTTCAGTCACTGTCGAGTGACCTGGTTACCCACATGCTGTCCTGAAGACCACATATCAACGCGGCCTCTAAATTCTCTCTATATATAGAGGATCAAAGATTAGCTCCGGGGGCCAGCATGAGCCAAGGAAGATGTGGCCACTAAAAACACTTGCCTGCGCCATAACAGACTAAGACCGACCATCAGGCCACACCAAGAAAGCCTACCGACACCATAGATCGAACGTAAAAACAAAAAACAAAAAAAAACGTTCGAGATCAGCTTGGAAGTGTTCTTTATTCATTATAGTAGTGACTCTGCTGGCTATTTTTGTGTCGTCGGCAAATTTCGATATTTTACACGATAGCCCCTCCTCAATGTCATTTACGTACACTAAAAACAGAACAGGTCCCAACACCGACCCCTGTGGAACACCGCTTTTGACATCTCGCCAGTCAGATGATACACCATTCATAACAACTCTCTGTTTACGGTCGGTAAGCCAGTCTTTGAGCTACTTATGAATATTACCAGTTATACCGTGAGCTTGGAATTTACTAAGGAGGCGGTTGTGAGGGACTTTGTCAAATGCTTTATGAAAGTCCAAATATACGATGTCTACTGATTGACTTTCATCGAATACATTAAAGATGTAGTTGAAGAAATCGAGGAGGTTAGTCAAACAGTAACGTTTGTTTCGAAAACCTTGTTGCGAATCCTTTATTAGTCAGTTATCTTCAAACACCTTTATAATTTTTCCACGAATGATCGTCTCCAAAAATTTAGCACACGATTGACGTTAGAATGATGGGTCGATAATTACATGGTTGGGACTTGTCGCCTTTTTAAAGATAGGAGTTACGTTAGCGAGTTTCCATTCTAGTGGTACATTTTCTGTGCTCAGTAACTTTGAGAATTTGCTCAAGAGGGGCTTGCTGATCTGATGTTTTGCCTCTTTAAGAATACGCGTGGATATTTTATCTGGTTTGCATCTATAAGAATACGCGGGGATATTTTATCTGGGCCGGGCGTTTAGTTTACTTTAATATTATCAATAATTTGTACTATATCACTTTCTACAATGTGTAATATATATATATATATATATAAATATATAAATATATATATATATATATATATATATATATATATATATATATATATATATATATATATATATATATATATATATATATTACCATGTATATACGAATGTATGACTGTATGTGTCGAAACACAAGCTGTTTAACAACGCGTAGTGCTTTCGGCCGTGGGAACTGTGCTGAGCTGACGGTGGAATCAGCAAGACTCAGCACCGGAAACTTGTAAGTTCCGGCAAAGGAGCAACGCACATAATATACAATTCGCCCGAGCTACCAGCGGAGAAGACCACTGGCGCGGGCACGAAACACAAGCTCCGGCTTAGGGTGTGGTTATCTCCGTGCGACTCGTTCACATACACTTTGTAACTATTGTATAAAACTGTAAATATATTTAAAACTAATCACACTTTTAATATACCAAAGAGAGAGAGAAGAAGTGAACTAAGTGAACAAAGTGAACTTTACGGCTCCGCTCGGCTAAATATAATCTATCAGTACTTTAATTATAAGGCTATTGTGTTATCTCACCTGCTACAAGCAATAGTAAATCAGGCTACGGTAAGACCGGCCCTGTGACGAGTGAGATAACAGTTCGCGCCTTTAAACTAACACGTAACACCAACCACCTTAAAAACTAACACAAAAAAAAATTAACATAAATGGTGGGTAGCGTGGTATCGAACTACTCCGAAGTGTTATCACTCTCTCTAATATAACATAACTGTGACGGTGACAGCAAGCATAACGCTGACCAAAGGGAACGACCTTCCTGCCCCTTTAAGAGTCTCAAGTCAACACTCAACCACACCCGAGCGCGCGCCCCGCCCGCCCCGCACCTAAACACAGCCCATATTCTCCAGTGGGGGTCTCGTTACCTTTTACCGTTCGAGACACCCCATCGTCTACCTATGACCCAGCCTGTCGTAGGTGGGCACTTTACTCCGCCAGACAACTCGGCCTTTGGAGGGTCATTCTGGTGGGCGTATCGGCTGCCCGCCGCCCATCCCTCCTCATTGTCAGGCGACAAGCGGCCCCTGCCACCCCTGCCAGTCACCGAAGGACGACGGCCAAGGACGTGAGCCAGCCGGCCGATGTTACCTGTGTGGGGGAGTTGCGGATCAGCAATCTTGACCATTGCCTGGTACCCACATTTTTAGCTGACACTTCATTAATACGGTTTCAGTAATTACACCACTTGTACCAATATTTTAGGTGAAATTACTTTTATGCTCACGTGTCAAGGCGTGTGGAGCCGTATCTAATTTTTATTTTTCAGCTGTTGATTTTTCTGGTGTGTGGATGTTTAATATTTTTTTCCTTGAACTGGAATATTGTTGCGTATTTTAGGTATAGTCATTCATTTTATTTTCTCCTTTCTTATGTGTATTTTATTGCATAGTGGAGAAGGTAGTTTTATCTCGCTCAAGTACTCACTCATTATTCTTTTTCCTCTTTATTTGCATTTTAGAAGCATTGGGGAGGAGTGAGCACATATTTAGCGGTGAATGATTATTACTTTAATTATATTTGCAGCGATTTTTTTTTCCTTTTACTATTTTACTCCTCATTTTACTAGTAACTCTTTTTAATGGCAGAGAAACCTGACCCGAAGTTACAAGCTCTCACCGAGGACTATAAGGAGTGGATAGAAGGAAAGGTCAGTGACGTAAAGGATAACGATAACTGTCATGTAAGGAGTGGTAGCAGTCATTCAAGGTTGCTTTCTCCTCCTTCTTCCGAGCTGTGTTTATCTTACTAATCCCAATGGCTTCTGCCCCTAATCTCCCGCTAACAGCAGCAGCAGTTAGGCCTTTCGCAGGTACGGAAGCAGATTATTCGGCCAGGGACTTCTTGTTTCAATGTGAGGTTGTCATGATCATTTAATTCGTGTTAGATCCGGGATATAAAATATATCTCAGCCGCTCGAGGGTCAAACCCGGAACGGGAGCCGCGGCGACCCTCATAAACACGAGCGCGTTCACAGAACGGAAGGATTATAATGCGTTTCGGTTACTTTTTCTTGAAACAATTGGGGAAGATGGGCAACACAGCCTCGTAAAGGGTATACATTTTGTTGTGGACACTGTGCAAACGAGTGGCCTTTTTAACAGGCCAGTTGACGCCTATCGGCTGTCTACTGATTTGATCTCGTGTATAAAACAAGGAAACTGGACAGATGGAGAAACCATATCTGTAGCTAATGCTCGGAAATTTCTAGAGTTCCTTGTGTACATGATTATCCTTAATGTTCTTCTTCGAAGGAATCCAGTATCCCTTGACTACAGCCCCACTGACAACCTGCACGATTTTGTGCTTAAACTGAAGTCCAAAATTGAAGAGAAGGACAATAGGCACAAAAAGGGTTCTCGCTCGGGGAAAACCGAACGTGCCTCCCATAACGACCCGGGGTAGAAACTCGGGAGTCGAATGGAAATCAGACTGCGATTGTGCCTAACAGTAGTACTTTGTTTGAATATATCGTGGCCGCGTGCAGTCAGATAACTTTTATGGCATTTTGGGTCCTTTTTGAAGCTTCTTTTGCAGTCGACACGTTCGTCGGGGAGGGGGGGCCTTTGACACTCTGACCTAAACCTTGTTGGGTGTCACCAGCGGTAATAAAAAAAAAAAAATCCTTGGTGTGTTCTTTTATCCGTTGTTTAGGCATAAATAGTCAGATAGGTAATTGGAGGAGTTTTACGATCTACTTTTTAATACACAGAATTGTGCATAGTGATCGTCTCCAAAGACTAGCGCCGGCTTGAGGTTCAGCCTGACGCTGCTTTGTCTATCTTTCCACCACACGACTATAACCTGCATCGTCGCAATTACTAATTTATGTTTGGTTCCTGAGCTTTTGCCTGCATCTCTTTCACGCGAGAGGGGAGTGCTTGAGTAATAATTAAACTCTGACTCACTGTTTTCTTTTTTATTGCTGAGTTGATGTAAGGCACTAATCTTGTTTGTTTGGAACCGTAATAACCGAGGGTATAGAATAACATAGGGATATGTACTTTTAACCTTGAACCTCATGTGCTTTTGCTTGGAACAGACATTTTTCTCTGCAAAGATAGACTTAATTAAACTTCAGCAGATGCTGTCCCTAACTTTTATTGTAACCAGCATGTGAATATCTGTAAGCTTTACTTTAGAAGTACGCAGACAGGTCTTACTTACCCTTTGCTTGACATACCACTGTCACCCGTTACGGGAATTATTTTTGACGTCACAGATGTCAGTCATCCACGTTCGTTACGATCGGGGGATAGGTGGAAATTAGTATTTTTAATGTGATGTTTATTAATGCTGGAATTACTGTAATCAATTATGCTGGAATTATATATTTCAGTGAGATTTGTTACAACGGTAATATCACAACTTGGTGACAGGATTTTCTTTTATAGTACTTAGGGGAGGCGGTGGCTGAACAGATAGCAAGACGGCCCCGCGTTCAGGAGGACGCGAGTTCAATCCCCGACCGGTGCCACCAAACCGGGATTGTTCAGCCACCGCCGAGTGCTTAAAACTACCCACATGCTGTCCAGAAGACCACCTATCAACCCGGACTCTAGATTCTAGGATTAAAGACGAGCTCCGGGAGGGCAGCATGAACCAATGCAAGATGGCGCCACTATAAATACTCGCCTGCGCCAGAACGGGCTGGGCCGACCATCAGGACCCACCGGGAAGAAGCCTTGGACCGACCATCAGGATCCACCGGGAAGAAGCCTACCGGCGCAATAGGCCGCGACGTAAAAAAAAAAAAAAAAAAAAAAAAAAAAAACTGAAAAACGGAGTATCAGGCGTCAGTGGTGCTGACACAGCCGATGCCTCTAAAGCTCTCCGGACTTGTCGTTGTTATCACATTGTAACTATTAGGAGACTACGGATAACATTACCTCTTTCCACTCAACCTCATCTGTCGTTGTAGACACCGCCCGTCTCAAAAGTCGTGCCGAGGGTAACTACGCTGGCAATTAATTGTCACGCCACGGATGAGTGTTTCTCTGTGAAAGTTTTGTGTCAAGGTTTGACTCGAAGATTCAGTTTGTAGCAGATCTTCTTCAAGGATCATGCCTTTTTCTTTTTACTATTCCAAATAGCTCCATTACCATGTATCCTAATGACAGTTTAGTCAACTTAATTTTTCTAGGATGTATCATGCCAATAATTTTTCGAGCTATTATTTTGTTTTCTCGGAATAGAACTCAGCTTTCTCGTCCATGACTCTAGTCCAGTTTACCTCAACCCGTATGTACATTACCCATTTCTTGTTACTTCCATGATTATTTTTATTATCATTGGCATTTCCCTATGTTGTATCGTTAGGCGGGCTCTGATTTGTGTAACAATCTTTAAAGCAACTGTAAGAAGACCACGCATAGCTAGTACACATTGAGCGACTGTAACATGGGTAGGTACACTACTTTCATGGTGGGGTGAGTCGCAGGGTCGCGACTTTTAGGGGACCGAGCGATGTAATATATAAATCATCATGTATATATGAATGTATGACTGTATGTGTCGAAACACAAGCTCAGTGTTACCACAGGATGTTTAACAACACATAGTGCTTTTGACCATGGGAACTGTGCTGAGCTGACGGTGGAATCAACAAGACTAAGCACCGGAACCTTGTAAGTTCCGGCAAATGAGCAACGCACATATATACTATTCGCCCGAGCTACCAGCGGAGAAGACGGGTGAGGGCACGGGACACAAGGTCCACTCAGGTTGTCTTACTTATCTTCGTGCGGCTCGTTCACATAAACTTTGTAACTATTGTGTAAAACTGTAAATATAGTTAAAACTAATCACAATTTTAATATACCAAAGAGAGAGAAGAAGTGAACTCAAAGTGAAATATGGCTCCGCTCGCCAAACATCTTCTACCTCACTGAACTAAATGCTATTGTGTTATCTCACATACTACAATCAACTTGTGAAGCAGGACAACGGTAACACCGGCCCTGTGACGAGTGAGATAACGGTTCGCGCTTTAAATTAACACTTAACACGAACCATCTTAAAAATAACACTTAAAAATGGTTAAAAATGTTGCTAATACTATTCAAGGATGTGTCATTGATATATCTAGGGGCTTCCGGTTGCCTTTCGGATAAGATTTCTTCTGTAAAAATGGAGGCAAAAAAATAATTCAATATGTTAACGATTTCTTTATCATCATTCGTGGATTCGCCATTTACAGTTGTTATTGGGCCAATACTGGGGGTGACAATATTTAGGATTTGTTTTGCTGGCGCTTGCAATATGAAGCTCTAGGTTTCTTTTATTGAGACGTATGATTATTTTTGTTTCTCGGCGTAATCTCTGGAATTCAATTTTATCGGTTTCATTATTTGTAATCAAGTATTTGTGACGCGCTCGATTTTTATTCTCAATTTGGCGTTTGAGTTGATTGTTCCACCACTTAGGCTTCCAGCTGGCTGTTGGTCGTCTTTTACGGGATGGTACGCATAAATTCACGGCTCTATACTTAAAGTTTCTGTGAATATTTCCCAAGCTTTATTTATATCTGAGGGTGCAGAAATTTCGCTCCAGTCTGCATTCGCTAGTAAATTTCTTAAGTATGGAAAAATCCGCACGTCCGTAATCAGATGTATTCTTTCTTCTCTCGTTTTCATCTCCTCTTTTATTTTTATTTTAAACGAAATCATTCGATGATAGCTGTCGCTGAATTTTGTACCAACATTGAGATCATTAACTAGGCTTTCTTTAGTTGTGCGAACTAGATCGATGATGTTATTTTCGCGAGTTGGTTTATGCACATGCTGATAAAGCGCACTTTCTAATAAGTTACTGTATAGATCATGACCTGAGTGTATATTTAACGTGTTTCCCCAACTCTTTAATGGTAAGTCAAAGTCTCCCATAATTACAACTTCAAATTGATTGCATATGTCAGAAATTTGTTCGAACAGTTTTCTGTATATTTCAATTGCTTGGTTTGGAGGTCTATAAACAATGCCAATAACTAATTTACTTGAACGGTTTTTAATTTCTACGAAAACGGTGTCTATATTATTTATTCTTTCTACTTTGATAACACGTGGATTTAAGCCAGCACGAATATAGTATAAGATGACGCCACCACCAAATCTGTTTTCTCTGTCGCAAAGAACAATTGAATAGCCGGGTAAGTTAAATTCCGCAATTAAATCTTTGTTATTTGTACTCAACCATGACTCCGCGACGGCGATAATGAGGAAGTTTTCCGTTGCAGCAAGTTCTTCCAGGCCTATGAATTTATTTCGAATGCTGCGGGCGTTTACGTAGCACCCTTTTATATGGTCATGGTGGGATTGGTTGATGGTCCTTTGATTGTTTACGTGGCGTTCTCTGTCGGGGTTCGCTGTTTTTTTTTTTTTTTTTCACGGAAAAGTGACACCTGCTCACTAAGGAGTCTTCCAAGTCTAGCCGTCCCGACGAGATTTAGGTGCACGACACCGCGTTCGTACAAGTCATTTGCCCCATATAAGTTATTCCAAAAGTTCACAAACTCGACATTTTCTTGAGCACATAATGACTTTAGTCGGTTGTTAGTGCTGAAGGCTTTACTGTAAAAGGCGTTACTTTCTCTCATCCGCGGGAGGATACCAGATATCATTATGTTGTTTGTTTTTTTCCTTGAATTATCGGATCAGTCTATGATACTTTTCCATTACTTCTTCTGAAAGATTGGCCTTTACGTCATTCGTTCCCACATGGATGACGAACAGTGAGTTTTGGTCTGAGCCGGTCATAACATCGTCGCGCGCCGCATTGATGCCATCTACACCTATACCGGGGAAACACATGCGCTTACGTTTCTCATATGAAGCACGACCGCAAAATTCTGTTAACTGACCGCTGATCATTGAATCGCCAATCAACCGGGTTTCGTGTTCCTCTTCAACATTTTCCTTTAAAATATCAAATCGATTGAAGGTCGTGAATTCCCACATTTTTCTTAGCGGTTAAGGCCTGGCTCCATTCCTTACAGGAATTAAACCGTCATCAGGTGATTCGGTACTCGGATTTCTCGTGTCAGTACAATTGGGTTGGGCAAGGAAGGGGCAGTGTCGCTAGTCTGCGGAATAACTATTTTGGCCGCAACAAACTCCTTCAGGGATTCGTGACGTTTTTCTAAAATGTCATATTTCATTTTCAAATCATCATACTTAGGAGTTTCTAAAATACTTAGGAGCAAATTTCTCGCAACATACTTTGTAATCTCTCAGGTTGGGACGGCATTTTGAATTAGCAATTTCTTAGCTGACAATGAAAGCAAATAGAGCGCAGTTACTGTAAACTTAAGGGTGTCACCATAATACAATTTTTAAAAGTTAAATGCATAGAAAAGAGATACTGCGGTTTTCCAGTGCCCCAGGAAAATAAAGGTATGGAGACCTCCGCAGGGCCAGACAAAAACAGGAAATGGCAATTATGAGTGATGAACCTTCGGATTTGAAGGTGGCAACCTTGTTAACGCGGTCGAATTTTTACTTGAGCTTTGTCCCCCCAAAACTTGGTCCGGCGTGGTTACCCATCACCCACACTGGGTAGAGAGAAAGGAGTCAGCCACCCAAGAGCATCACAACATGTGTCCCCCTTCAAGCACAAGCCTTGCGGGCCCTGCCCCAAGGCACTTGTCACCAGGTCCGAGAACTTCCGCAGGAAAAAAGAACACCACCGCGAAGACTCCGAAGTCACTAGAACATCCCGGGAATGTGAGATAAACATCGGAGGAAGACTGAGACTAGAGGCTGGGTAGAATACCTGTAGAAAGGAAGGAAAGGAGGGTATGTGTCCTCAAAGTGTAAGGGAGGGTGACAACCATTGGATAGACTACCCATAGGAAGGGGAAAAAAATAATAGTCCGGAGAGAAAGGAAGAAGTCCCTTTTAGTCGCCTTTTACGACACGCAGGGAATACGGTGGTGGAATTCTTTCAGCCCCCAACCATAGAGGAGTGGGAGGAGAAGGAGGAGGAGGAATATATAGGAATACATGGGAAGAACAGACACCAGAAGACCTATCGGTCTATGGCGAGGAGGAGGAGGAGGAGGAGGAGGAGAAGGAAACAAACCTGGAAATATGGACTAGCAGGCAGCAGAAAGCCTGTTGGCTCATTACTAGGCTGCCTGCGTTCAGTGATTTAATCAATCCGTTTGCATAGGAGTGGCTTGCAGGGAAGGATTCAAGCACTTGTGTATCTACTCTTTGGAACGTTCAGTTCACTCCCGATGCAGCAAAGTGGCGATCAATGCGTTGCTTGAAGGAGCTGATGGTCTCTGCGCTAACCACTTCTGCAGGAAGGCTGTTCCAGTGGCGAACAACTCTATTCGAGAAATAACTCCTGCCGATGTCGGTATTGCATCGCTTTGCTTGAATTGTTTTTCCGTTGTTTCTTGTTCTCAGGTTAGTTTTGTAGCGTGAAGAGTTTGGAGTGATCAACGTTGCTGCCAGGGTGGCACGGCCCCTGCTGGCAGGGGCCGTGTCACTGTAACCAGCTGTGATATGAGGCTGTGATATGCACCACCCCTGCTGGCAGGGGCCATGCCACTGTAACCAGCTGTGATATGAGGCTGTGATATGCACCACCCCTGCTGGCAGGGGCCGTGCCACTGTAACCAGCTGTGATATGAGGCTGTGATATGCACCACCCCCGCTGCCAGGGACCGTGCCACTGTAACCAGCTGTGATATGAGGCTGTAATGTGCACCATCCCTGATGGCAGGGGCCATGCCACTGTATACGTGTGTGTGTGTGTGTGTGTGTGTGTGTGTGTGTGTGTGTGTGTGTGTAATTCACCTCTTCGTCTGCTGCCGGTCTCTCTCGAGACAGCCAGCCGTTCCCCTGAGGAAGAGCACAGAGCTCATAGTACCGATCTTTGCGTAGGACTGAGACCACTCACACACAACACACCGCGACAACGAGGTCACAACTCCTCGCCTTACGTCACGTACCTATTCACTACTAGGTGAACAGGGGCTACACCCGGCCGGGGAATCGAACCCCGGTCCTTCTGGTTGTGAGGCAGATGCTCTATACACTGAGCTACCGGGCCGTGTGTGTGTGTGTGTGTGTGTGTGTGTGTGTGTGTGTGTGTGTGTCATATCGACTAGGTTCTTTCCTCCTCCTCCTCCTCCTCCTCCTCCTCCTCTTCTTCCGCCATCATCTCCTTCCGCGACCTGGCCTCGGGGTCACTCGTGTCAACTACGCTCGCTGTCTCGGCAGTTGTGCTTACTTTTGTGCTCTCCAGCATATCCTGAGGCTCTCCTATTGCTGCTGCTGCTTTGCTGCTTCGCTGACCTTTTGCTGCTTCGCTGACCTGCTCTGCTAAGTGCTAAGTGTTATATTCACTTTACTTAAACACATCCTCCCTTGCACACTTGCTCTTCCCCTCTGCCCACACCCTACACCTCCCCTACACCTCCTCACAACACTGTGGTGCACATACAACTCCTTCCTAACTGTACTAAGCTCCTTCTTAACTTTACTACACATAATTTTACATATTATTTTCCAGGAAGTGTACTAGGAGGTCCTTGTTTTCAGGCTGATTTTATTTCTTTCTTTGTTTCGGTCCGGAAATTCCCGACGCGGCGTCAACCAAGCCGCGCGGTGGGCGAAATTCCCTGGAGACCCTTTGTTTTCCCTCCCCTACCCGGCCGCGGGTATCCCCTAGAGGGTAGTCTAACGAGAACACCTGCCCGAGCCAGCCGGGAGGGAGTTAATCGTTCCCACCTGACCTACTTACTGCCACTCATTCTCTCTGAAGTTAAAAGGTAACAAAACAAAACAAAGATAACGGTATGACGTCATCACTACGCAGATGCCCCGGGTGCAAGGGCGTTTCGCTCCACAATATTTTGATAAGGGGGCGGAGTCATGTAGACACTGTCATAAGGAAAAAACGATCTCAGATTTAGAGAGGGGTTTATCTGAGTGCCTTACAGCCTTGAACCAACGTCCGCCTCTACCCGCTCCCGCCCCCGCTGCTTCTTCCTCTTCTTCTTCTTCTTCTCCTTTTTCCTCTTTTTCTTCTTCTTCTTCTTCTTCTTCTTTGCCTTCCTCTTCTTCTTTTCTTACTTCAACTGACTCCACCCCCTCTTCATCTCCCTCCTCCCTCTCCTCCACCCTCCCAGGGGTCCGGACGAGAGCCATGGCCCGCAAGGTTAGGTCGACCCCTCCTCCTCTTCTTCTTCTTCTTCTTCTTCTTCTTCTTGTGCTACCGCCTCCACTGCCCGCCCCTCCATCTCCTTCTCGTCCCCCCCGTCCTCCTTCTCCTCCTACCCCCCCCTCCTCGTCGTCCCCCTCCCCCTCCCCTTCTGCCTCCTCCTCCTCCTCCTCATCCTCATCCTCCTTCTCCTCCTCCTCCTCCTCCTCCTCTTCTGCTTCTTCTTCTCCTTCTTCGTCTTCTTCTTTTTCTTCTTCTCCTTCTTCATGTTCATCTTCTTCATCTTCCTCTACTTCTTCGTCTTCTTCTTTTACTTCCTCTTCACCTCCTTCTTCCTCCTCCTCCACCTCCGCCTCCTCCTCCTCTTCCTCCCCTTCATCCTCCCCGTATTCTTTTTCACCCTCCTCCTCCTCCTCCTCCTCCTCCACCTCCTCCTCCTCCACCTCCTCCTCCTCCTCCTCTTCCTTCCCCTCCTTAGTTTGCAGACGAAGACGCAAGACCGTACTCCCAGCCATCTCCTGTGAAGACGGATCACACTTCCCTGGATCAAGAGTCAACACCAAGGTTAACATAAAACTGATGGGTGACAGCATTGTTAGAGAACAATTGACTGAGTTATGTGGACGAAGTATCAAGAACAGGAGACGCTATTGTATTCCTGGTGCAAAACTACATGATCTAGAGGAAGCGGCAGACTTCGTCTCAGACCGCACGGAACAGGACACACTCTTTGTTTTGCACGCTGGCACGAACAACGTTCAAACAATGCGCACGGAGGAAATCTTAGCTGACTACCGACGAGTAATCCGCCGCCACAAGGAAAAGTCACGCAACATCATTGTCTCCGGGATTCTTCCGAGAATCAACGCCTTCACAGGCTTCCACAGAAAGGCGTCAAACATCAACAACAGATTGAAGCTCCTCTGTCAGGACGAGGAAGTTTTGTTCGCATGTCTGTGGGATCATTTCTATGATATCCCCGACCTTTTCCGTCCTGATGGTCTTCACCTCAATGCAATTGGCTCAGCACTGCTTGGTAGGTTGCTGAACGAGGAGGTACTTTTGTACAAAAAAAACTCCGAGCGCGGGAGGGGCACCAAAGTATCATAAACAACCAACCAGTAGAGACCGCCCATCATACACCAAGGCCCCCAACAGAAAACACACGCAGACACCAGACTACTGTGCCTCGAAGCGTTGAAGTCAAGAAGGACATTTCTGTCCTATACACCAACGCGCGGAGCTTAATACCCAAACGGGATGAGTTACTTGCCTACGTTGACGTAGAAAGACCGGACGTGATTGCCATCACTGAAACGTGGGCCACCTCTGACCACATAATGATTGTATTCTCAATTCCGGGATATGAGAGCTTCTACAAAAACAGATTTCACAAGAAAGGAGGAGGTGTTATATGTTACGTCAAGAACAAATACCCTGCCGTGAAACTATCCAAAGAGGACTCAGAGAAATGTGACACTGTATATGTTGAACTGGAGACTAGCAAGCACAACAAAATAACGATTGGAACCGTTTACAGACCTCCAAAGCAACAAGCAGCGGACGATGAAGCGCTGTACGAGGAAATTCACACCGTAACACAAAACAAACAGTCAGTCATTATCGGGGACTTTAACTGTTCCACCATTGACTGGACCACGATGATTGGAGATCGGGAGGGTAACAGATTGCTAGAAATGTTAGAGGACACTTTTCTAACTCAGATTGTTACCCAACCGACAAGGGAAAATAACTTACTAGACCTAGTACTCGTGAGTGATTCAGATCTCACACGCGAATGTCAGGTCGGCGAAAAACTAAGTGGTTGCGACCATCACCTAATTCGCCTAAAGATCAGAACAGACCATGAACTCACCGAAAACACGTCCAGGATTCCAGACTACAAAAGAGCCAATTCTAATCTCGCTCGTGAGCTGCTAACCCAGACAACTTGGGAACCCATGAACCTCACTCCTGTGGACGGCGCGTGGAACGGTTTCAAGAACAAACTCCTAGAGGTAGAGAGAACAACTGTTCCCATGAAGACTAGGAGAACAAATAATGCCACAAGCCCACCATGGATGACAACCCAAGCTCGACAGGCGATTAATTTAAAGAAGAGAAAATATAACTTGCTAAAGGAAAACAGCACTGACGAGGCTCGCGAACAGTACCATCAAAGCCTCAGTTCTTGCAGAACTCTCATTCGCCAGCGTAAACGCGACTATGAAAAGCAGATTGCGCGCGAAGCCAAGTCCAACCCGAAAAAGTTCTTCACGTATATAAGAACCAAAAAGAAGACAAAAAGCAATATCGGTCCCCTAAAAGATGAAAGTGACGTACTAACACAGGACAGCAGACAAATGGTCGAAATCCTAAACAGAAACTTCGCGTCTGTGTTCACGGTCGAGAACACCCAGTCCGTACCCGAGAGCCCTACCCCACCGATGGGAATTACTCCCCTAGAAATTGGCACAATCGATGAACGGGATGTGAAAAAATACCTTGACAAACTCGAGACAAACAAGTCCACCGGACCCGACGACTTGTCACCCAGGCTGCTCAAGGAACTCAAGCAGCAAATCCTCAAACCACTCACCGCCATCTACAGTCTGTCCCTACAACAAAACAAAGTCCCGAAAGACTGGAAACAAGCGAACGTAACACCGATCAACAAAAAGGGAGACAAAAGCGTGGCCCTAAACTACAGACCAATCAGCTTGACCTCAGTGGCGGGATAAATCCTCGAGAAGATCATCAGAGACAAACTCATTAGAGTTCCTTGAAGAGAACAACATAATTTCCGATGGTCAGCACGGTTTCAGGAATAAGCGCTCATGCTTAGCTAATTTACTGGACTTCTTCCAAGGTATCTATGAAAACTGGGATAATCATATCCCCAGTGATGTTATATATCTAGACTTTCAAAAAGCCTTTGACAAAGTGCCACACGAAAGACTCCTCAAGAAACTCAAGTCGGCGGGATTAGGCGACAATCTGACAGCGTGGATCAAAGACTGTTTCACTGAAAGAAAACAACGAGTTGTACTCAACGGACAGGCCTCCGAGTAGCTCCCGGTTACAAGTGGAGTGCCACAGGGATCAGTGCTGGGACCCATACTCTTCATCATATATATCAACGACCTGGAACTAGGATTAAAATCCAATCTTTCAAAATTTGCCGACGACACAAAGGTGGGTGGGAAGGCCCTCACGACGGCAGACTGCAAAATTATCCAGAGAGACCTGGACCAGATCACTCGGTGGTCGGAAAAATGGCAGATGTCCTTCAATACTACCAAATGTAAAGTAATGCATATCGGATCCAGAAACATCAATCACACATACCACATGGGTGGTGAACCACTACATGTCGTGCAAGAGGAAAGAGACCTCGGGGTCACCATCAGCAGTGACTTGAAACAAACAATACACTGCAAGTCCGCCTGTAAGAAAGCCAATACAATGCTTGGGTTCATATCGAGGAACTTCGAATACAAGACGCCGAGTTATGTTATCCTTGTATAATTCGCTGGTAAGGCTCCATCTGAAATACGCCGTGCAATTCTGGTCTCCAAATTACAGGAAAGACATTGAATTACTTGAGAGAGTACAGCGCCGCGCCACGAAGATGACATCATCACTGAGGACGAAGCCCTATGAAGAGCGACTCGAGCGACTTAACCTCTTCACGTTGGAAAAGAGACGACTGCGGGGAGACATGATACAAGTCTTTAAGTACCTGAACAAGCTCAGCAACGTTGAACACTCCAAGCTCTTCACGCTGCAAACTAACCTGATAACAAGAAACAACGGAAAAACAATTCAAGCAAAGCGATGCAATACTGACATCGGCAGGAGTTATTTCTCGAATAGAGTGGTTCGCCACTGGAACAGCCTCCCTGCAGAAGTGGTTAGCGCAGAGAGCATCAACTCCTTCAAGAAACGCATTGATCGCCACTTTGCTGCATCGAGAGTGAACTGAACGTACCCAAGAGTAGATACACAAGTGCTTTAATCCTTCCCTGCAAGCCACTCCTATGGGAAACGGATTGATTAAATCACTGAAAGCAGGTAGCCTAGTTATGAGCCAACAGGCTTTCTGCTGTCTGCTAGTCCATGTTTCCATGTTTCTCCTCCTGTCAGCCAGTCAGCCTACACATGACAGCACCTGACAACCATTAAAGCCTCTTAGATGAACAATTTTAATTTTATCAATTATAATTTTGTTTATTTAAAAGCATTCCGTGTTTGGCTTGTATCGCGTTTTATCTATAGTCTGGTTATAACATCATGTTCACGGGTCTTTCTTTTAAAGCCTGAAATGGCTTATATCAGCTTTGCCTCATAATTTGCTGCAGATATCAGCTATATGTAAAAGTTATGTAAACATTTCAGAATCGTTCTTTCACTTATATACAAAATTTATTTCACTTTTGTTTTACAGCGTTATGGCAAGCATTTTACGGATATATAATTACTGCTGTGTTCAATGGTGTTTGGTATAATTCCCTGTCTTGCATAAGAGGTGAACTAAGGTAAATAAAATAAAAATATGTAACACGAGGAGCCTGTCCAAGCGACTGCCGCCTCCGTGAGAGCCAGTCAGGTGCGGCGTAACAAACGCTGCTTTGGCGCAAGAGGAACAGTTGGTTTGAACAGGGTGTGGTATTACATTAGGAAGTCGTGTTATATATGACTGATACTATTCTAAGAAAAAGCATGTAATAATGCATTAGTATTATTTGTTACCACAGGAATGGCTACAGCCAAACAATCATTATCACAATAACAACAACAGCAACCACTACTATAACAACACTCACCGCAGTCCTCGCCTTCGTCCTTCCCGTTTGGACAGTCCTCGGTCCTGTCACAGACGAACCTTTGCTCGAGACACACTTCGCCAGGAGAGCCGCAGGGGAACCAGCCGACAGGACACGTTCCTGGGGGAGGCGAGAGAAGGGAGGATGAGAAGAGTGAGACGAGGTGAGGCGAGGTGGGAAGAGGAGGAGGAGGAGGAGAAGGAAGGTCATGGGGACAACATTTTAGGATTTTTTTTAACTCGGACACCAATCTGAAAGCAATACCAGTTTCGCTTTGCGACTGATAATAATAACTACAATCACGCAAGTTTGCCGTAATAAGAGTATTATTTTATACTTCACGCGTTGGCCGACAGAGCAAAAGAGGAGGAGAAGGGATTGCTATTGTTTCAAGTTTCCATCACACTGGTCGCCAGTTAGGTTAAGTTAAGTTATTGTGGAAGTAATGCTGTAAACCATTTTATTCATACAATGCAGCGTGCCTGGAAGAAGTTAAAATTTTATAAAGGCTACAATAAAATCAA
This sequence comes from Eriocheir sinensis, assembly GCF_024679095.1. Taxonomy (NCBI): domain Eukaryota; kingdom Metazoa; phylum Arthropoda; class Malacostraca; order Decapoda; family Varunidae; genus Eriocheir; species Eriocheir sinensis. Next base: position 3,066,007 of record NC_066540.1, on the reverse strand, counting down.
CATGACCGATGAAGATACGACACGTCACAATGAGCAAACTCAGTGTCTTCTCTGTAAACAGGGTTTTTTAAAAGGTAAAGGAGTAAAACATCATGACCATGAAAAATCAGGAAACAATTACATTGGCGCTTATTGTAATAGATGCAACCTCCAAATGAAAAATCACGAATTGCAGCTCACTCTCATTGCACACAATGCTAATTACGACATGTCGTTAATCCTGCGTGAATTAACGATACCTGACTTGAAAATCAAACTAAGACCAAAACGTTCAGTTCACAAATACCATGAAGTCATCATAAATGACTTGAGATTTATTGACTCGTATGCCTTTATGTCCGGTTCACTCGCGGCTTTAGCAAACCAATTCATCAGTAATGGGAACGAACCCATATGCACACAACAGATGTTGAAAGATGTGCTAGCACCTGCGTTGCCGTTATTGATCAAGGGAAAGCAAGTGTTTTGTTATGACTATATGGATTCGATGGAACGACTTTCTGAGACACGTCTTCCATCCCGCGAAGATATTTTCAATTCGCTTCTAGAAGCAGAACTTTCCGAAAGTGATTATGAACATGCTCAGAATGTTTGGAAAGTAGCTGGGCGTCAGAGCCTGAAGGACAATTTGTTGCTTTATGTAAAATTGGATGTTGGACTTCTATGTGATGTCTTCCTAGAGTGGCGAGGTATTTTGAAAACCCAGTGGAGGTTGGATATTGTAAATTATGTTAGCCTGCCAGGATTTACCTATGACTCCTTTCTGCTAAAAACACAGCAGGAATTAGAGGTGCTTAGTAGCCCAGACATATATCATTGCTTTCAAACAAATGTGCGTGGGGGCTACACAAGTGTTGTGCGTCGTTTTGTACGCGCCAATAACATCTACACGAACCCTCAGTTTAATCCAAACCATGATAGAAGCACTTTCCTTTCATATCTTGACTTCAGCAGTCTTTATCCCACTCTAATGCAAGAGATATTGCCATGTGGGGATATGAGAAAACTAAATGAGACAGAAATGCAGTCGTTTTTGAGCGGGGGCTTGGTCAATCAAGCAACCGATGGCGATTTTGGATATCTCATTCTGTGCGATACTGAGGCTGTCTCACGTGAAGTCGTTGAGAAAACGGATGACCTCCCACTTATCATCAGAAGACACAATATCACCAACAGAGATATATCGTCAGTCACACGCGAATGGTATGAAGAAGAAAACCGTCCAGCACCGTGTAAGAACATAAAACTGATTGGAACACATGCTGCTCAGGAGAAAATGCTGTTTGCTCTGCCCCTCCTTAAATTACTTATTCAACTAGGCCTGGTTATTAAAAAGATGCATGCTATTTATACGTTTAAGCAAAAGCACTTTCTTTCGGACTTCATTCAGGATAACATAGAAGCCCGCAAAAGTGCTACTTGCCCTATCAAGAAAAATGCAATCAAGTTTATTTCAAATAGCATTTTTGGTCGATTCCTGATGAACGCGGCCAAATATAGTGAAGACATAGATATTGTCACCAACCGCGAAACGTTTTTGAAGCTGGCCCGAAGTCCTTACTTTAAACGCGTTGTGCCTCTCAATGATGGCCATGTAGTTGTAACTCGCCATAGGAAATATTCACGGGTGAATCATCCAAACTACATTGGTTACTACATCCTAGAGCTGTCCAAGCTGCGACTACATGATTTCTATAACAATGTGTTGAAGGCTCATTACGGAGATCGGGCGCAACTAGTGTATTGTGACACTGATTCCTTAATAACAGAAATTGAAACTCTTGATCTATTAACAGAGTACTCGCAGGAACCCTTCAAAAGCTATATAGACACAAGTAACTTTAGCCCCTCACATTCCTTGTACAGCACAGACAAGAAAGGAAAGCTTGGATTTCTTAAGTCTTAAGTGGGGGAAAGAACCATCTCAGAATTTGTAGATGTAAAACCAAAGTGCTACTCCATCCTCTTGGCAGACGGTGACCGGTCGAGTTCAGCTAAGGGCATTCCAAAGTTCATAAAGAAGAAAATTGCTCATCAGCGATACAAAGACGCCTTATTCCAGAAGCAAACATTTACCTTTGACTATGAGGGATTCACAGTGCGCAGTGAACGAATGAGTACAGTAAAATATCCCAAGAGAGGGATATCTGTAGTTGAGGACAAAAGATACTACATTAGCACCTTGGAGTCACGATCTTACGGTCATCCCGATAATTCTATAGGGATAGAGGAGGAAGAGAAGGAGGAGGAGGTAGCCCAGATCATGACACTGTCAAACGAAGAAAATTTGGAGGAAGGCGATGAAAGTGGCATAACAGAAGCGAGACTAGCCGAGGTAATGGGTGGGCAAGAGATCGGTGAAATGGGAGAACAACAAGAAGAAACCAATGAGTTGTGGGGAGAACGGGATGTGCTGGTCGAGCAATATTTTCCCTCGAAAAAACAGATAAGGATGGATGATGACATGTTAATGCTAGCCGCGGAACAGTAAGAAATAAATCAAATGCTCTCATCATCCCCCCTTGAATATATGCTAGAAGATACAGACTTTTCAGAAAAAAATGTAGTTGTTTATAAGATAAGGACTGGTGTGAATGTTGTATATACTGTTTATAGTGTAAGAATTTGCCTGCTATTTTTATGTTAGATATAAAATATATGTAAATATATTCTGTATATAGCACTAATGTTGGAGCCTATGATATTATAAAATTGCACATGATGAATCTGGAATCATAATTTGACTACATTCCAATAAACATTGAGTTTGTTTGACTTGTTTATATGTCCTTTATCAAAAAACAGATGAAAAAAACACAATAATTGTCTTAAAATTTATTCGATTTGTGGAAACATATGAATCAAACGCTTTTATGTTTCGATCCGGCTCATACATAAAAGACTGCCACCGAATATTCGCGGCGGCGGCGGCGGTAGCGGCGGGGGCAGCGGGCGCTGCGACGACAGGATGCGACAGGATTGCGCGCAGGGCTCGGGAAGGGGCGGGGCGGGGCGGGGGCAGCGGGCGCTGCGACGACAGGATGCGACAGGATTGCGCGCAGGGCTCGGGACGGGGCGGGGCGGGGCGGGGGCAGCACGGGGTAGTGGCGGTGACGAGTGAAGACCTGTGTGTGGAGCCAGACCACTGATTTAAGCATGGTATACAAACCACGATAAAGGAACTAGAAAATTATTTATGCTTAGAATAGCTTCATGGAATGTAATACACTTCAATATGAAAAAATCAATGAGGTCAATACTTACTTTTTATGAACACGTGTTAAATGTTTGATGACATACGGGCATTATAAACTTGCTGTAAGCGAATCTCATCACGTGTTCATCATTCCTCGAATATTCGGTCTTGGAAAACTCCATACATATTTTTTCAAGAGTTTCTCTTACACCGAAGTGTGAAACATTATTGGCAAAGTACATGACATAAGCCCCGCACACATCGCTTCGCGTGCTTTGAAGTCGAAATGCATTTTTATATATACTGAGCCCGGGGTAATCAATATATTTAAAATGATCAGAGTATAATTTTGGATCGAGAGCATAACTATCTATGAACACTGCCATGCCCGGTTCATAGTAGAGACAAATCCAGTGTCCCATTTATATTTTAGAATAACTTGGTAGCGTATTGACAATGCACACTAAAGGTTTTCTACATCGAGGTATAGATTTTACCTCGTCTGCCAATAACACGCCTAAAAACTAGGCTTGCTTTCCTATATGCCCCCTCAATCCTCTTTCAATCTCCATGTTGTTCATCGCACAGCCGCTTCAAGCGCGTACATCACACTGCAGCCGTCTTTCAGAGTTAACTGTTATTATACCCACTGTTTCGCCAAACAGTATCAACAGACGGTTCTCGTTTTCTCCCTTGCTTGCATTTCAACGGGAAAATTACCATTCAAGTTTTCAGCACGCAAATTAGATGTGCAAATCATTGCCACCTTGCCGAAAATATCCTTTCCGATTAAATGGTGTTTGTGAAAACCAAGTGCATCCAAAGTACGATGGTAGAGATCAGCATAGTCATGAGGGAATTTACTAAGAATAATACATGGTTCTACCATTAACACTTAAGCTTATTTGACTTATATTGCCATGGCTCAAATACAATGGATTTAGCGTATAGTCGCCAGAATGAGCTTCCATGCTCGTTATAATAAGTGAGGTTTTTTTCCGGAATAACATTAACCAACGGTTGATCATACGTTCCTGAGGTTTGGTCTTTGGCTAGCACATAGGTTTTCAAGAGGGTTTTGGTAAATGTCGATTTTAGAAGATTCCCTGTGGCGAGAGACGCGTTCAAAGCGTGAAGTGCATTAGGATAAGGAAACAGTCGCGTATAAAGCAGCTTAGCTGAATCTATATGCAGACGAATGTTATCGCCAGTTGGAGAATTTAGCAGCCATGCATTACTTGATAGTTCCATTCGGAGTCTAACCGAAATACCATCGAGCAAGTAACTGTCTAAAGAACTTGTATCTAGAAGAAGCGGGGTACAGAGTTGTATACCGTGAGTCTTAACCCGCTTCATAATGGTCTTGTGTTGCGCGCTGGCATTGTCAAAGTATTCTGCTGTTACTTTGGAAATAAAACCGTTCTCTGGGATGGTAATATTAGCATTGGCTCCAATTGTATTCAATTTGTTGGGCGACAAAGTATTCAGCATTTTAACGTATGACGTGTACCCATAAAGTACATTATTGTCAACAGCTACATCTCCCAAAAAACATTGCACTGATTTGAATAGGCTGTGCGCGGTATTATTTGTAAATTCAACATGTTGAGCGTAATCGAGAGTAGTAGTATTCTCTGGCTTAGTTAAGCGTAAAGAGGTGTGCAACACCAATTTCCCCAAACCAATAAAACTGCCAAGTGTTCCAGGAATGAGAAATTCTATATATCTATCGGATAATTTCATATTGAATCCAAGGTTAGTAGGTAAAACATCAGCATCATAACGAGAGGCAATCGTTGTTTCCAATAATCTCATTTTGTTGGGGCGGGGAAACAATTCACTGACACCGGCAGCATATTGCCCCAGGGGAGAACGCGGGTCCCCGACACCAACCGCGCCGGTGATGCTCACCAAACTGCTCTTAGTTCAACAATGATTCCAACTCGGTAAAGATGTCCTTTTTATAACACCTTTTCCTCCCGACTCGCTTGACTTTCTTTTTCCCGCTTCCTCTAGTCAATTTCATTGCAGCTTGCTTTAAGGAATTAATTCCATGCTTTTTTATAGAGCTTTTCAAGTTGCTTCCCTGTGAAATATCATCTAGAACATTGTTTCCAAATGTTCGAGCTGAAGGCACAATGACATTTTTCACTAGGAAAGGGAAAGCTCTTTTAGCGAGTCCTGCTAAAACCGAGAATAAACCCCCGCCTCTGTGATAGCTTGGTTCATAAGAAAGTGTGACTATATCATTAATACCACTCCCTCGGGATGATATATGTTTGCCATTCGAAAACAGGGTATGATATTCTGCTACGGAAGGAGGGATGAATGTAACCCGCATGGTGGCGGCGAGGAGACTGTCTTTTGAAATGGACAACCTTCCTATTAATACAGCAAAATGTACTCAAAGATTCAACCCGATCGGATATGAAGTAAACATATAACAAGGTATCCTTCTTCGAAATGCATAGGACGACCTTTTTGATCTGTGAGTTTAATAGAAATCGAATCAATTACTTTGGATTTAAGGGACTTATATATAGTTGGATGCACGCCTTTTGTTAGACCTCCGGAGAGCGAAAAGGCATCAAGAATATTTACATTTTTCCCCGCATACCTAGAGGGATTGACAAGGTCAGTGTAAATGAGAACACACCGTACGTCACCATTTCTCAACAGAGGGGCATGACTATGTCGCGGAACAAAAACGGTTTTTTTTTTTTTTGTTCTTCATGTGTACCCAAGGAAGAAAACACAGCGTAACCTAAGTTGGGGACAAAACCGAGAACCTGGGCCAGTCGCGTATCAAAGGAAACCTTAATAAATACAACTAGTGGATGATAACCATTGTAGCAGAACAAAGTTAAATGATCATTTGTTGAGCTAAATGCAAGAACCTCTCTAGAATACGCTAGTAAATGGTAGTTGTATCCATCGACCATCTCCTTTAACAATGTCGTTATTATACCGTTAACACACATCAGCAAATACCCAGTGTCATTATATAAGATATTAGCATTAATAGCCTCTGACAGTGTGCGTCTTTCAATAGCTTCTGAATCTGGCGTTGGTCTTATACCACATTCAAGATGTATACTACACTCTGGTTCACCCGGTTTAGGTTTAACAATGTAATACCGACGGGGAAGCAACACGTTCAGTAGACAGACTTCATATTCCACGTCCTTGTCTAATGTTAGAGTTTGTATATTATTAGTAAAGCTAGTGCTGGAATTGGGGTAAATTTCCCCATCCGCAATGCTGGTAACATATATATGATGTGACTCCATTAAGAGCAAACAAGACACTAGTAAAAATATCATAATTATTTTATTATATAGAGGTAGACATGACGAGATGCCAATTACATATTGAAGGTAAATCATACTATACATCATTACATTGTTATTTATTGACACATTTTACATTTAGTGATGGACATAATTATTGGGAAATTGCCTGGAGCTATAGCTATTTAGGATCCACGTCGACTACATTCGGCAGCCACAGCGTTGTCCTCTGTATCCACCAGTTTTCTCTTCCTGTTTCACTCGGGAGACACAGATAGATTTAATTTTGTTTCAGGCTCATCGCAGGTCCACCATCTGTCCAGGATGACGCACGGTATATTATGCAGTTGGAGTTCAGCCGCAGCCTCTTGAAGATGTGGTTGGCAGTCAGCTTTCCACAACACGTACAGAATTCCAGCGCTTGCAATATTGTAGGGGAAGACGACACTTGTAATGTTGCTTTTAATCACCCATTCTACCAGTTTTGTGGTGGACTCTTTAAACCAGCTGAGACGGTTATCATAACTGTCTTCCTTTACCCCACGAATGAAATTTTGATCTCTTGACATCTGAAGATATCCTTGGTTTATAGGGTTATTTTCCAGTTCGCGGCCAGGAGCATATTGGGTTAGGATACACGCCACATAAGGAAGATTTTCACTCGGAGGATAGCGAATATGCAGACTACCGGGAATACCACGATCTTCCCAGCGACACCTGTTCAATTGATAGATCGGGCTTCTTTCGTGGTAGAGATTACTGTGCGGGTATAATCCATGTAGGCGTCCAGTAAACCCCCTCTTTTCGTAGCAGGAATTGCAGTTGAGGGAAGAAACGATGATGGTCTTGTTGTTGCGGTAGATGTCATCGCCAGGAGAACCGTCTTTGTAGTTGAACACGTAGGCGTCCGACATGGTGTCCTCTGGTATACTGGTGAGTGATGAATAGTACCGCTTCAGCTAATGGCGAGGGAAGAGTAGCGAACCATCGTCCCATCTGCTCTATCTTATAAGCCCGCTCGAGATAGCACCATGTCCGAGCGTGTTCGTCCTCGCCTCCGGCATTTCTCTCTCCATGACGTCGCCGCTCCCTCTGTATAAGCCACGCGTCCAACGCGGCTCAGTATCTACCCCGTCCATGATTCTGTTTCTTTCTTCAATCACAATGTAGGACTGCACTAGCACATTGAAAAAGCGGATTTAATATGGAACCCAGCTGTAAGTTGCCAACGATGGTTGTTTGGTGAAACCAGATCCCTGAATCTTTTGCCGCACGCGCGTATTTTTTATTTCGCTAGGTAATACACCCGTGGCGTCAATGATGTGTTTTATATCAGCAATGTCAGCAATCGTTGGTTTTTGACTTGTATTAGAGAGTAAATTCAACATGTACAGGATATTGGAGGGTCGAACAGAAGACAATAGGTTACCTCTGCTGTCCCATTTTACGATGGGATTGTCTTTTATTCGTTCTAGCATCATATTGACGTATGGCACTTCGTTACTTTTAACATACAGAGGTATTAAATTACTCATTTCAGGATTGGAGGAAATCTTGTTCTCCCTAATCCCTGTGGCTCTAAGTTGCACGGGTGGTAGTTTTGTGGTTTTGTATACACTAGATCGCGATATTTTCTTTTTTTTTGTAAGTTTTCTTTCTTACAGAGCGAGATGAAGGGTTCAATCTTATAGGAGCGCTTGGTGTTGCACCACGGGACGACACGACAGGACTACTGCTGCTTGCTGGTTCATGTTCAGAGACCGGCATGTGATCGGTATGGGTCGACTGCGAGTTGAAACACGATTGGCCGTTGACCCCTGGACTCGTGGAGTTGGCGCATTTAGGCTTAATACCCGTTAAAACACGCTCAGCGGTAGACTCGGGAACAAGATAATACGTGCGCATTATCCCAATAATTTTCCGATCAAGGAAGCGGCAATAGGCAATATAGCAGCTAATATATTACCACCCCGTCTCGATGTCAATATAAGTCTTTTCTTATGGAGAGGAGTTTTCTTTCTAGCTACGGCACGTATGTCTTCCCGATAGTTACGTAATTTCTTGATAACTTTGTTATTGAGGGTGAGGTGCTTCTTTAACAAATTGGAAAATAATTCAGATATACAGTTCAATTCTTCTCGAGCTGGTTGTTTAATAGCACGGTTTATATCTTTTACTTTTAATTCCTTCAAAAGTAAGACAAAGTTTTTGTGTGCACTGAGGAGTGGTGTCTTTTTACGCATTTTCTACAATATCATTAGCGTCAATCCAGCTGTTGAATGAAGTACGGTATCCCAACCACGATACAAAATACTGCTTTTTTCCTTTAATTTTTCGGGAACGCAGTATTTTAATACCGTATGACTCGGGCAGAGCGCTTAAGACGAGCTCTTGCGCGTAGAATATCCCCTGTATTGGTTCTCCAGACAAATCTTCTAAGAGATAAGTTCTTGGGCGATTCTTGTGTTTAATTGATTTTATGCGAAAGAGCTCGTGAGTATTTTTCTGCGTGTATCCTTTATGGAATACAGAGGAACGAGCACTTCCAACAAGGCGAACTATTTCCCCAACTGCCAGTCGAGGACTGATGGAAGACGCTGGTTGCTTCGGGTTTTTATACATCGCGTGGAATTGGAGTTTGATTGCAGATGGGTCTTTTAAGTTATGAATATCAATGGGAGTTTGTTTGTTCTTCAGTCCAGAATGGGGCGAGCGGTTGTAGGCATTGACCATGTTTTGCAGATGATCAATATATCTTGAAGAATTTTGAGACGTGATGAACTTTTAGATGCGTGCTTACAGTGTACGAATGGCCCGCTCTGCCAAGGCTGCTTTGATCTCACTTGAGTACACACTGTACAGCTTAATGCCCCGGGAACATAAATAGTTTCTTACTTTTCGATTTCAAAATTATGTACCCAAGTCGGTGTTTAATCTTCGTAAGCCTTCAGAATCTTTATTTTCCACGACAACTTGCATATATCTAGAAAACACGTCTATGCATACTAACAATCAGCCTATGTTATTATTTTCCTTTCTTATATGTCTCACGTCTGCTAAATCGGCAGCCATGATTACTTTGGGTTTTGAGGATATTATCTTTTGTCGGGGAAATTTTTTAGTCTGTAGCTCATGCAATGTATATGTTTTATTGCTTCTCAAAAAGTTGAATACGTCATCACGTGTTATTGCCGGATTTACACTTTTTGCTTTCTCCCATAATTTCGTCTGAGAGCTTAAACCATAGGGTTCGTTATGTTGGGAGTAGAGAGCGTGTAAGAGTTCTTTCTTCCTGGAGTTCACCATTGGAATACGCGTTCACCTGGGGGTTCTCCAACAATGATTGAGCGAAACTGTAGGGATTCAGGAGTATTTATACCCAAATCAACAAGAAGATTTCCATAAGGACGTGAATATACAGCATATCTATATATATCTACAAACTTGTTTGCCTTCTCTTTTCCGAACATGTGTCTGCCCAGAGTGTGAATTTGAGATAAATCACGCTGTCTTAACAAGAAGAAATGAGAACAGTTCAGGCTAATATCCCTTGCATGCTTTCCACCCATATATAGATTTTGCGTGATAAATATGCATGAAATATTGTTGTGCTGTCCGCGAGTAAAAGCATCAACCACAATTTTGTTCCTTACAGCATCAAAGAAAATATCGTCAAGTACATACAATGTCCCTCTCTGATCAAACGTATCCTCGTTGGCAATTGGATCAATTATTTCAGACGACACTATAACTTTAGGCCCTATTTCTTTATTTCTTTGAAGAGGATGAGACGTTAAGCCACATATGACAATATTTTTTAACTTTTCATGATACTTCAGAATAAGCTGCTGTACAAGTTCCGATTTTCCGGAGTTGCTCTATCCTGCAACTATTATGCGCGCAGGGTATTGTGAAATATCAAGAAGGTTCTCTGAATATGTCTCAGCCATAGCGGAAACTCTATTAATGATGGTAATTATTAAAGTATGATGCTTATATAGCACAGAATGTGTGTGTGTGTGTGCGTGTGTGTGTGTGTGTGTGTGTGCGCGCGCGTGTATACAACAAGAACAATAACAACAACAATAGCAATTACCCTCACTTTGTGTATGCCCCCACTTCCGTCACCCCCCCGCTGACCGCCCTCTGACCGTCCTACCTCCGCTCCCGCCACCCTCCCGCTCCAGTACCCTCCGCTTCCGTACGCTAGCCCGAGAGGGGGGGGGGGGGGTATAGGGTATGTGAAAAAGTGAAAGAGGGGGGGGTAGGGGGGTCCAGCTATCCCCTCTTCCGTCACCTCCTCGCTGACCCCCCCGCCTCCCACTTCCGTCACCCCCCCCCCCCGCTCAAATTACCCCTACTTTCGTACATTTGTTACTACTAATGGGTGATGGAGTCTTGGGTGACCGCGGCCCCGCGAGGTGAAGGAGTAATGGGTGATGGAGTCTTGGGTGACCGCGGCCCCGCGAGGTGATGGAGTAATGGGTGATGGAGTCTTGGGTGACGGCGGCCCCGCGAGGTGATGGAGTAATGGGTGATGGAGTCTTGGGTGACGGCGGCCCCGCGAGGTGATGGAATAATGGGTGATGGAGTCTTGGGTGACCGCGGCCCCGCGAGGGAATCTTGGGTAACCGCGGCCCTGCGAGGTGAAGGAGTAATGGGTGATGGAGTCTTGGGTAACCGCGGCCCCGCGAGGTGATGGAGTAATGGGTTAAGCCCCATTCACACAGTGCCGACTCTGGGCCACGACAAACCAGCGACTTTTGGATTTGATAAGTCGGCTAGCACGCTCCCACGTTTCTAGACCTCTATCTGACCATGTGCGACCGTTTCACTTCAATATTTTACACCCATGACTTGATCGATCGTGTACCCTGAGTTGCTCGGTTGTCGTGGCCCAGAGTCGGCAGTGTGTGACCAGTGCCTAAGAATTTCATTAACGAACATCTGCTAATAATATCTTCCCTCCGAAATAGTAAAACAAATATAACTAATATAATATGAGGTCAAACAAAATTCAATATTGAAAACACACAAAACATTATTCCCAGCGGTCCTGCGTCTCTGTCAAATGATGAGCAGTTAGGCCCCTTCACACTGTGCCGACTCTGGGCCACGACAATCTAGCGACTTTTGGATTTGACAAGTCGGCTCCCACGCTCCAAGAAATGTTGTTGTTGTTGTTGCTGTTGTCATGGTGTCGGCTAATATGATTGACGACGGTCGTCGCCTGTGTGGGACATTCGGTCGACTAATTGCAATCATGTTGGCAACATACTGGCAATTAGTCTCAAGACGAGTCTCAACGGTCATTTTTTTAAATGGCGCCGTGTCTACGACAACCAAGGTTCTGTCAACCGAATGACAGACAGTCGTAGACAGTCTTGACTACAGTCTTGCAGACGGTCGCTGACTCTCGGTACGTTACCCAGAAGCCGACCCTGCTCACCGAATCGTCTCTGTAGGAAAAAAATCCTGAGTGGATGAGGCCAAGGGGACGTCCACAAAGTTATTGGCTTGGGCAAGTCGATATATGCTGCCTGGAAGTTCTCAGGATGGGAAGGGGGCCTGCATGGAAACTTGCCCGGAGAGACACCCGGACTTGGTGTCGTTGTGTGGGCGAGGCGACCCTTCCTCCGGCGTTTGCCCCATTGATTAACTGACTGATAAAACATTTGCATTTAGTTAGCCAACATAATGCCTTAGAGGAAGTATTTATAGTTATAACCATGGCAATTATTCCATTATACATAACTTTAGAAAGGTATTGTTAACGTGTCCTCAATAACCTTCATAACATAAAAAAAGTTTTATTAATGACGTATGGATGAGTTAATGCAGTTATGCGACTGTGTGTGTGTGTGTGTGTGTGTGTGTGTGTGTGTGTGTGTGTGTGTGTGTGTTTTCGTGCGTGCGTGGGTGGGTGTGTCAATGCGTGCGTGCGTGCGTGCGTAAGTGCGTGCATGCGTGCGTCCGTGAGTGTGTGTGTGTGTGTGTGTGTGTGGTCTGCTGCGGGTCTCTCTCGAGACAGCCAGCCGTTCCCCTACGGAAGAGCACAGAGCTCGTAGTATCGATCTTTGGGTAGGACTGAGACCACTCACACACAACACACCGCGACAACGAGGTCACAACTCCTTGCCTGACGTCGCGTACCTACTCACTGCTAGGTGAACAGGGGCTACAGGTGAAAGAAGATAAACCCATCTTATCTTTACCCGGCCGGAGAATTGAACCTCGGTCTTTCTGGTTGTGAGCAAGACGCTCTACCCCTGAACTACCGGGCCGTGTGTGTGTGTGTGTGTGTGTGTGTGTGTGTGTGTGTGTGTGTTATGGGGGGTGTCTGTATATGCGTTATTTTTATGTGTGGCTAAGGGGAAAAGTGAAGATGCGATTTGAGCAAGGAAGATCTCAAGAGCTACTAAAGGAAGGTGGGAGGTAGGAAAAGTGTGATCATTAGGAAGGCAAACACGGAAAGGTGAGGAGGGCGAGGAAAAAAAGTGAGAAGATAATGGACTTAGAGGAAAGGTGGAAGATATTAGGTAATGGTGAAGAGGAGGGAGCAGTGGAAAGATTAAGAAATGTAAGACGGGGGAAAGATTTATCAGGGAGAGGAACTGGGTAAGCGGTGAATGGTATAGAGAAGGTCGTAAAGGTGATGAGGAGGGGAGAGGGAAAGTGGGCAGTGGTAGTGAGAGGGAAATTGGACAGTGGTGGGGAGAGGGCATAGCTGGGCGTTATCGTGATAAGTTATCGCGATACTTTATCGCTGATAACAAAATCGGGTTATTGGCCATCCGCTACTTATTTATGTATACATCGATATCTTCGTTACTATTGTAACCAAACTAGCGATAATCGCTACTTTTTTTCCGCCTTTCAGAAAAAAAAAAACGGTCTCCTCCCAAATGCGCATGCGTGGCCCTGGCGCCCAAAGTTGTATGAAAAAACTTCGGGGTATGAAATATCTTCGGTGAAGAGATGTCATACTTAGATCATCAACATTAAAACACTAGTTTTTTTATTTTTGTTAGACTCAAAAATCACTATATCAAAGAGAAAAAACATTTATCTTTGCCCCCAAAATGATTATTCACTGCCTGAAATTTGTGATCCCGTTGTAAAGAGCGCAAACAGAGACCAGCGGATTGTGTTATCACGTGACGGCGTGGCGCGTGGCCTCTCAGCTGCGTCTGGAGTGACGGAGTGAGTGCCATTGTTCCGGTTGCCAGTGCTTCAGTGCTTCCTTACTGAAGTGACTATTAAAGTGTTAATGGTGATAAGTAAGAATAACTGAATAAGTAGTGATGGCGGTCGCGCCGCCGTCGTCACGAGGAGTCAGTGGGGTGACCCGGTGTTGTGTTATTTGGTGTCCCATCGTCAAAAGCTGGCGCTTTTGTTTACAAACACTGGTCTCTCGTGAACTGCGCATGCTCAGACCAGTAAGCGTAGATATGTACAGTCTCACAAAGCTTTTTAACACATTAAGAGTTCCTGGAAGGCTGAATCAGACAAACAGTACCACCATCCTTGCTGTTTCTAGAAGACACTCTGTACATATAAATACAACTCGTACAGAGTGTCGTCCTAGAAACAGCGAGGATGGTGGTAGTGGTACTGTATGTCTGATTCAGCCTTCCAGCAATTATCAATTACGGCTATAAAACTTTGTGAAACTGTACACGTCTACGCTTGCTGGTCTGAGCATGCGCAGTTCACGAGAGACCAGTGTTTGTAAACAAAAGAACCAACTTTTAACGGTGGGGACGCCAAATAACACAACACCGGTTCAGGCGTTTCTAGTATTACCGTCTATATATATATATATATATATATATATATATATATATATATATATATATATATATATATATATATATATATATATATATATATATATATATATATATGTGTCAACGTGTGGTTTTCAGGTTTCGTAAGTTTTCTAAAATACGGATAATGAAAATTTTAATTCATCTATGTGAAATATCAATATAGTATCGTTTTCGCCTATCGGACTTATCGCTAGCTAGTATCGGAATTGTGGATTTGTATCGGATATCAATTATCGGTTATCGCCTATATTTGTCTCTAGTTAACGAATATCGGTTATCACCGATAAGGTTTTCCTTAATCAGTTATCGGGTATCGGGAATAAGATTTTCTGTTATCGTGCCTAGATATGGGAGAGGGGTAGGGTGAGGGGGGGAAATTGGGATGGGGTGGGGAAGGTGTGAGGGAGTGAGGGGGGCACTATTAAACCCGGTGTCGCACGACTTAATTAAGACAAACCGCAGGTGTGTCTCGACAGGTGTGTTGGTGTTAACACTCTCTCTCTCTCTCTCTCTCTCTCTCTCTCTCTCTCTCTCTCTCTCTCTCTCACTCACACACACACACACACACACACACACACACACACACACACACACACACACACACACACACCGTCGCGAGGTATAAAACATATAATTGCATTAACTCGTCCAAACGTCATTAGGCCTTCAGCCTTAACAACCGCTTACAGACTCTTTGCAGGAAACTTGACGTCGGGTTCTTTAACGCCTGGGATAATTTCTACGGCCAGGGTGAGCTCTTCCAAAGGGACGGACTCCCTTTCGGAAGGCTCCTTAACACTAGATTACTATCGTTGTTGGACTAACGTTGTTACTATCGATATCCGGAATTCCGGACAAACTTTGCGGGCTTGAAAACACATATAGGAATGGTACAAACTATAATTACATAATTTTTACTTAAACTAGAATACATTCTGAATTCTATGACCTATAAACTTAACATATTACCCAAAAATAACATTACGAAAAAAAAAATTGTGTGAAACTTAAAAAAAAAACGCTACTTTTCCCTAATGAAGGCACCACTGCCAGGCAGTGTTGGCTGATTGTGTTGAAATGTGCCACACGTGGAGTTCACACGTCCCCCGAAATGTTCCAGCCTCGGAAGCCCTTATGCCTGCATTATACTTGATATGTCGTAATTATAATCGTTGTCCGGAAATCCGGACAATTGGGAATAGTTCAGAGATTAAGCACGGGAAAAAACACAAACGTACCTCACGCACCAAGGGCAGAATGCTAACTGAGATGTCATAGCAGTACAGCAACGTGCGTCTAACAGATTTCCTTCCGCGACGCAAATTAACCCCCCGTGCCGGGATTCCGGAACAAAAAACTGCTCTCAGCCGCGTCCCTCCAACCTGCCCGTGTAAATAGATAGCATGCAACACAACAAACGCTAAACTGTGAACCCAAAAGTAACACCACCTCTATTACTAAACCTCCAGATAACATGAAAGTCCCAAGTTTCAATACGCGTAACCTAAGACAGAGGTTCCCAAACTGGGGTCTGCGGAGCCCTGGGGGTCCGGGAGAAGGCCCTAGGGGGTCCGCTACACAATGAAAAAAATATTATATACTGTAATTATCTATCTATTGTGGCAGTTTCTACCAAGTTTACTTTGTATTGAATATAAAACAAACAAAAATATTGAAAAGATTTTATTTATTTATTTATATTTACTTTGTGCAGGAGTAAGTAAATATTAAATGTACTACGTTGTATTAGGTGGTACTGGGTATCCCGGAATGGTAACGATAAATTTTATTTGGTTGGGCGTCCTCGGCTGGGACTCATTATGTCTGGGGGTCCTTGGTATGGTCAAGTTTGGTAACCTCTGGCCTAAGAAACAAGTTTGATGAATTGAAATGTTTCAACAGAAAATTTTGACGTAATTGCTATAACCGAAACATTTATCGATACCACAAATATTGATTTAAGTTCAGAATAAAACGTAGATGGCTACAGACTCTTCAACAAAGATCGTGTCAGCCGTAGAGGTGATGGTGTCGCCCTTTACGTGAAAAGCTATTTGCAACCCACTGAAAGAACACCAAGTGACAGTAACGTTGAACGTTTGTACGTGCGAGTAAACATTGTAAAAATGAATCTAATTATATCCGTCACCTACAGACCTCCAGAGCAGTCACTCGAAGATGATGTTGAAATGTACAGCGTTTTAAGGCAGTCACTTAATAACAGCGACTCACTGATATTAAGAGACTTTAATCTCCCCCGTATTGACTGGGCGACACTGTCCGATACAGGAGGCGAGTCACAGAATGATCGAATTTTTAGAAGATAATTACCTAACCCAAATGGTTACTGAACCAACTCGAGAGAAGAACATACTAGACCTTGTTATAGCGACCCAATACAACTTAATCAGTAATGTAACGGTAGGAGAACATCTCTGTTTTTGCGATCATAAATTAGTGCCCGTCGACATTAGAGCTCAAACAACAGTGACATAAAATAAAATAAAGGTGCCCAATTTTAAAAGAGCAAATCCAACAAAAAATAATGCTGGGATCACACATCTGCGATTTCGCTCTGCGACGGTTGGCGATTTTGAAAATGCACGAAATCGTGGGAGCATCGCCATTGTCTCTGCGAGTTTGCCTCTGTTTCAACTCACAGCAACATGGCGAGGGAGGGTCGCTCGCCTATACGCACACGAGGGAGACAGGCGAGGGGACGTCGAGGTGAACCGTGCGTGAATGCGCGCGACTGTACGCAGAGGAGCCCAATTTTGAAAATAAAACCCGTTGCGACGGATCGCGATGAACGCAGGGCCTGGCGACTATGCGCGACCGCCCCTCGTCTAGCCGCTCGACGTCGCACGCATGGTCGAGAAAACGTCGAGGGCGCGTCGCTGTACGACCCATAATAGGCGGGCAATATCGCGCTCTCTCTACCATCCATCCCCCACACACCACACATTATATATATATATATATATATATATATATATATATATATATATATATATATATATATATATATATATATATATATATATATATATATAGAGAGAGAGAGAGAGAGAGAGAGAGAGAGAGAGAGAGAGAGAGAGAGAGAGAGAGAGAGAGAGAGAGAGACACACACACACACACACTAACCAGAAATTAATCTTGACACCCTGCATATCCCGACGCTCTAACGCTAAGGTTATTATTTCGGCTGATCAACCTTATAGGTTTTCAATATGGTAAAATAATCCCCACCTGGCAACGCCAGTTGCTTGTGTTGATTCAGATTTGATAGTCGGTTAGTAACGACCACCCAGTGCTTCAAGTAAGTAATAGCCTGTGCTACCCTCCCTTGCTGTCGCTGATATTGCTTTATTGTTTCCTGCTTCTAATTCAGCAGTTCTTAACCTGGGGGTCGTGATCTCCTGGGAACGAAGTAAGTCGTTTTGAGAAATATTGGATTTTATTCGTATGGTGTAAGGTTTTCTGCATGTTATACCGTATCTACAACTTCTGTAATAAATTGTAAGTGGAGAGAGTTTTAGTCTGTAATAACTTGCTAACAAGCTAATGAAGTAGTCAAGAAAAATACATTACAATTTTACTGTGTACTCTAGCTAATAATTTTATTGTGTACACTAGCTTATAATTTTGCATTTTGTTAAACCAGGCTATTATTTTGCATTTAGGAATACTATTCTATTATTTTGTATTCATGAACACTAAGCTATTATTTAGCACTTAGGAATACTATTATATTATTTTGCATTTTTGAACTCTAGGGTATTATTTTGCATTTAGGAATGCTATTCTATTATTTTCCATTCATGAACACTAACCTATCATTTAGTAATTAGGAATAATATGCTATTATTATAAATTCATGAAAACTAGGCTATTATTTTGCAGGCAGGCAGGGTAGCGGCGTGTGGCAGGACAGTGTGAGTGCGAGCGAGTGATCGCTCGCCAACGGTTTTTCACATCCTCCCGCTGGCTCCCTGCCATCTCCCTTGCCGAAGCAGCGTCGCTGCCATACGCAGGCTTTACAAAGTCGCTCGCATATACGCTCGCATACACCGCGACCCCTTGCGTTTGACGAGGGTATGCGAGCGCCTACTGCGATGGTCTCTCGCTGAACCGTGCGAATAATCGTGCGATTTGGCCAGTATTGTAGACTTTCTGCGAACTTTTTGAACATTTCAAAATGTTCGCGCGACGGGCCGGCACCCGCAAGTCGTGCGAACTTTACCGCGCGACTATTGCGACTAATCGCAGGGACGTCACTACGATGTCGAGCGTATATGCCGATTTCGGAAATTTTCAAAACCGTCGCAGAGCGAAATCGCGGATGTGTGATCCCAGCATAACAGAAATACAACTGTCAGATGATTGCAACGTAGAGGAAGCCTGACTAAACTTTTTAAATCATTTAATCATTCAGCAGAAGACATTGTCCCATTGTTCGAGAATCAAACACTAATAAAAGTCCACCTTGGTTTAATAGCGAAATTAAACATTCGGTTAAGGAGATGAATTTGTCTTACTGGCTAAACAAAGAGCAAAACACGCCCGAAAACATGAGACTTTATCATGAAGACAGGCGGTGAGTAAAAAGATTAGTATGTCAGGCAAATTACAGATATGAAGAAAACATTGCAGCCAACTGTAAAAATAATCCGAAATCCTTCTTCAGTCATATAAACAACAGGAAAGCGATCAGAGGTGGAATTGGACCCCTAACAAACAGTGACGGTGAACTAGTGACTGACAGCCAACACGATGCGAACCTGTTAAACAATTATTTGTTCTTGGTATTTAATACTAGCAGTCTTCCCACCACTACCACCAACACCAGCGACGACTACAGTACTAATGTAAATCTCGTTCATGCATTGCCTAACTTTGTAATACCTACCGATGAAGTCCTAAAAGCTCTCCAATCCCTTAAAAAAATAAAAGTCCCGGACCTGACAAAGTATATCCTCTACTACTTAATTAAAGAAACAAAGAACGAAATACTCTCCTCTCTCACAACCGTGTTTAATATGTCCTTGCGATAAAGCATCGTCCCTTCGGAATGAAAAAAATGCTAACGTAACACCGATTTTTAAGACAACTTCAGTTGTTGGTAAGCTACTCGATAGCATAATTAGAGACAAAATAGTGAGTTACCTTGAAAGCCACTCATTAATTAAAGATTCACATGGCTTCCGTAACAAAAGATCCTGCCTACCAAACCTATTGACTTTTTATAACGACCACTTTTCAGTGTATGAAGTAACCAAATCACTGGACAGTCTGTCTTGATTTCCAGAAAGCGTTTGATAAAGTTCCACACTATAAATTACTTTATAAATTAAAGCACCTAGGTATTGACGGTTACGTACACCAATGGATCACGAATTCGTTGAGCAACATACAACAAAAAGTGGTGATCGACGGATTTAACTCAAGAGTGGGCGCCAGTCACTAGTGGCGTCCTTCAGGGCTCGGTTCTTGGCCCAGTGCTCTTCATGATTTACATCAACGATTTGGACGTTGGAATCAATACTCTCATTAGCAAATCTGCAGACGACACAAAGATTGGTAACTCGGTTCTCACTGATGAAGATAAACAAAGCCTCCAAGAGGATTTGCATAAAATTTTATCTTGGTCTGATAGATGGGAGATGCCCTTTAACGTAGACAAGTGCCAGGCCCTTTGGGTTGGAATAAGAAATAAGAAGTTCAGTTACGAAATGCGCGGCGTCAAACTCAAAAGCGTTCAGTGAGTCAAGGACCTGTGTGTCAAAATCGCGTCAAACCTCAAATTCTCTCAGCAATGCATCGATGCAGCAAATAAAGCAAACAGAATGTTGGGCTTCATTAAAAGAAACTTTTTTTATTAAAAAATAAAGTAATACTTCCGCTTTACAATAGTTTAGTCAGACCCCACTTGAAATATGCGGTACAGCTTTGGTCTTCTTACCATGCAAAGGACATTGCTAAATAAGAATGTGTTCAACGGGGCGACACAAATGATCCCTTCCTTGAGCAACAAACCCTACGACGACAGGCTCTCAACCCTTAACATGTTATCTCTTGAAAAAACGTCGTCTCCGAGGAAAACTGATCGAATGTTTTAAAATACACCAGGTATTCGTTATATGCGAGGGTTACGTTCCGGAAAAAGCTCACATAATGTGAATTCGCATATATCCAACCTATCATCCCATTAATTATAGGGGGTTATGTTCCACGACCCGTTTTGGAATCCTCCAACTATTTATTCCGGCACCGTTTCACAATAATAAAGCACTACAGTAACAATAAAACACATTGATTGCTTCCGGGGAGACACACCCAAAGTCTACGATTTAGGCTGATAATTAGCTACCTGAGGATTAACTTTAGGATCAGAGGGAGGAAAAGATTAATTATGGGCGAGGAAAGTGCGGGAAAACATTTGCACCCGCCGCCCTCTAGTGCGAGTCGGCCAACATACCTCACCAACCAGTCGCACCAACACGACTACTCGCATAATATCGAATTTTTCTCGCATAAAACGAATACTTGGCACATTTAGGTTAGTCGCATATGAGCGAATTCGCATATTTCGAACTCGCACATATCGAATACCCGGTGTACTTAATGGCTTTGCGAATGTTGACAAATCAAAATTGTTTACGATCGATGACTCTTTGCGAACGAAGACTAATGGCACAAAACTTAAATGTAAACAAGTAAATTGAGACTGCACCAAATATTTCTTCAACAACGTTGTAGTGCGAGAATGGAATAAGCTCCCACCTTCAGTGGTCCAGTGTAACACGATTGACTCCTTTAAAAACAAGCTCGACCGACACTTCCTTCAACTTAATATTAACTAAAGTAGAAATGCAAAGTTCTGGAGCTATCTGATTAATTAATGTAGAATTACTTAGGTTTAAGAACAGATCACCTAGTTCGGAACATAGGGCCTGTGTGATCTGATTTTCTATGTAGATCTATGTAAATCTCTCTCTCTCTCTCTCTCTCTCTCTCTCTCTCTCTCTCTCTCTCTCTCTCTCTCTCTCTCTTGCTTGTCACTGATCCCCTCACCCCCTTCAAATGTCTTCCTCACGTCCTCCCCGACAACCTCCCTCCCGTCGTCCATTTTGAAAACTGGAAATCTTCTTTTCCTATGGGGTATATTCAGAGTTGCCAACCAGTGGGTGTCACCAGCGATTAAGTCCTTGTGACCACGAAGCTTGAACTATTCATTCAATTATCGTAAATTACCTGTGTTTCTCTACGACTTTTAACAATTACACTTCAGTACAATAAGTGATACTATTGTTAATAAAAATGTAGTTCATCATTCTTGTTATTTTATCTATTGGTAAACGAGTGAAAATAAATGACCGAAGCAAGATTGTCTCATTAAAAATATTTCTTGTAGGAAAGCCCTGCAAAATCAAGAAGATTTGGACTTTAAAAAAAATCTTTACATTACAATAGTTGCTCAGTATCTGCTTAGGGTGTATCAGTCATCGACGAAATTTATCAAAAAACATTAGGGCGTCAAGCAACTCGACCCCTCCCTCCACAACACTAGGAAGGCCAGGTGTTTGGTTCCACTTCCAGCATATTACACTCCACCCTCAACTGATTTCTGATGTTTTGTGGGATGAACCAAGACATTGGGTGGATGCCTGCCGCTACTAAGAGGGTGGACAGATCAAAGGTGGTGGCGTTTAAGGCCAAGAGTTGAGGGTGGAGCGTAACACTGGAAGTCGAAGCCAGGGTCGCCCACGGAGATCAAACAATGGATGCTACGCTTTATGTCGAGTTGTTTGAGGGTGGAGTGTAATATGCTGGAAGTGGAACCAAACACCTGGCCTTCCTAGTGTTGGGGAGGGAGGGGTCGAGTTGCTTGACGCCCTAATATTTTTGATAAATTTCGTCGAAGACTGATAAACCCTAAGTAGATACTCACTAAATAATGTAGTATAAATAGGATTTTTAAAAGTCCAATTCTACTTGATATTGCAAGTCTTTCATGCAAGAAATATTTTTTTAATGAGAGAACCTTGCCTCGGTCATTTATTTTCTCTTGTTTACCAATAAATAAGACAACGAGAATGATCAATTACAATTTTTATTAACAATAGTATTACTTATTGCATTGAAGTATAATTGTTACAAGTCCCAGAGAAACACAGGAAATTTACGATAATTGAAAGAATAATGCAAGCTTCGTGGGCACATGGATTTAATCGCTGGTGACACTTGGTTAGGATGAATATACCCTATTACATCCTTCCCACCTACTTCTTTCCTAATTTCTTCCCCTTCTCTTTTTACCCTTCTTCTTTTTCAATGTACCTCTTTTCAATCTTTCTTTATTCCCTTCTCCCACCCTGATCATATTTTTGTCACTCCTCGAACCACTTCTTTTCCCCTTTCCTCTCTTTCTGTTTACTCTTCCTCTGCTTCACTTCAATCCACTCCCCCTCCCCTTTCTTATCCACAAAAATTAAGCAGGAAATGTTAGCCAGACTCATTTATCCCACTAATTATCTCCTTTCATTCCTTAATTATGGTTCTCTCTCTCTCTCTCTCTCTCTCTCTCTCTCTCTCTCTCTCTCTCTCTCTCTCTCTCTCTCTCTCTCTCTCTCTCTCTCTCTCTCTCTCTCTCTCTCTCTTTATTTACAGACACTTAGTTACATCAGGGCCTAGTACCTATAACATTACATTATATGACGGCACTAGTTTCTAGGTTTCTCTCTCTCTCTCTCTCTCTCTCTCTCTCTCTCTCTCTCTCTCTCTCTCTCTCTCTCTCTCTCTCTCTCTCTCTCTCTCTCTCTCTCTCTCTCTCTCTCTCTTGCATACACATTTGCTCATCACATTAACAGTGGTCGTTATTGCTGCTCGTGTCACTTCCCGAGACTTTTATATGTGTGTGTGTGTGTGTGTGTGTGTGTGTGTGTGTGTGTGTGTGTGTGTGTGCACGCACGTGGGGCATGACAGCGTGTACGTCAGAAGCATTTTGTCTTATCAGTCTCCCTCCTCTAACTAATAGTTTTCTACCTCTTAACGTCGTCGCAGTGTTGCCTATCTTTATATCTTCTATTAATATTTTATGCTGACTGTTATTTTGAACTTGCTAACTATATGCCTCCCCCCCTCCTGCGGCTCCGCTGCTCATGACTTCCTGTTCTAGTTCAGCCGTATGGTGTCCAAATTACTTATGAAAAAGTTATGCATCATAATAATTCATTCATCCCTTTGGCTGGTAAACTCTGAAACAGCTTTCGGTCACATGTCTTTCCTTCGTCCTCCGACTTGACCATTTTGAAGAGGGGAGTATGAAGACACCTCTCTAAGCGCGCTTGTTTTGTATTTCTTCTGGCCTTTGGGTGCCTCCTTTACTACGCAAAAATGTATAGGTACATATTTGCGCAAGTGTATGTATGTATGTCTGTATGTATAAATATAGTCAAGGATAGTTCTGATTGAGGGTGTCCTGTTCCAATCTCTCCAAGAGTGAATCCCGTCCGCATCAGACTCTATGTGTGTCCGGCTTGTTGACAGCCGCGGCGATTGTTCCCGAGAGCGGCAAAATGCTCTCCTCTCAACTATATAACTAATTCCTTCTAAATTTAGTTTCCTCAAGGATGGGTGATCTTTCCCAACTCCATTTCTTTTGCCTATCCCTGAGGCCACCTTTATGCATTAGCCTTGTCCGTCCCAGCATGGAGGATATGTATATTATGTATGGTGTTTAAAGGGGCTCCCTTTACACCTCTCTTATTAATGCACATAATTAAGGTCAATTAGCCTCATTACCCGCTCTTCTCTGACTGATGCATCTGTCAATCAAAGTCCGTCACAGCGGCGCTTCCCTTGCAATATGTTCTCGCTATTTTCATTATCACTGCTCGGATGGAATTTTTGACAGCATTTTTGCACCCCTACCGCGGCCCAGTCGCATAAGGCTCAACTCAAACTAATCATTTTTTTTCTGTCAATATTACTAATGCAGATTTTACGAGTATCTTCCTTCTCATTCTTTCATTTGGAGCAGCCTTTCTTCTACGGTGTGTACTCTTACGGTGACATTTTTTTTAGGAGGGGACCACCAAGTTACCTCGAGCAAAACGAACAATGCTAAGGAATATTCCTTGGTAAACCTTATAGGAGCAGCATCCAAACACTTTTGCTTTATATACTTCACCTCACCCATAAAAATGTATGTATATGAATTATATACATATGGAGATAATATTTCAAAAACTTAATGAATTTTGAGGGTGGACGTCCAGCAGCTGTAACAGCAGCAGTTTTGAGTAGAGGTAGAGGAGGAATATATGAAGAAAGAAGTATAACATATGAAGAAATAAATCAAGCAATAAAAGGATAAAAAAAATGGAAAGGCAGCAGGAATTGACAGAATCACAGAGGAAATGTTGATGTGTGGAGGATATGTAGTTGTTAATTGGATGGTCATGATGTGCGAAGTAGCAGGGGAGGGGGGTGGTGAGAGTAGACTGGACAAAAGCCATCATTGTCCCAGTTTACAAGGGGGAGGGCAGGAGAGGGGAATGTGGGAGCTATAGAGGTATAAGTCTCCTGAATATACCCGGAAAGGTATATGGAAAAGTCATAATAGAGAGGGTGCAAAGACTTACAGAATAGAAAATAAGTGAAGAGCAAGGAGGATTCAAGAAGGGAATGGGATGTGTGGATCAGAAATTTTCCTTCAGGATGGTATTAGAAAAAAATAATAGCTAAAGGAAAGAAACTTTATGCTGCCTTCATGGATTTAGAAAAAGCTTATGACAGAGTCCATTGGATTGCTTTGTGGGATGTTTTAAAGATTTATGGTGTGGGAGGAAAACTGCTTAGTGCAATAAAGTCTTTCTATGAGGATGCATCTGCATGTGTCAAAATTAGTGGAGAAACAAGTGAACATTTTGAGATAAAAGTGGGCTTAAGACAGGGATGTGTCATGTCACCTTGGTTGTTCAATATTTATATGGATGGTGTTATTAGAGAAATTAAGGGCAAAGTTGGCGAAGTTGAAGTAAAATTGTTCGCTGAGGGAAGGAAGTGGGTACTGAATTCGATATTGTTTGCTGATGACACAATGCTCATTTCAGAAAAGGTCAGTGTTTTTTATAGTGTCTGTAAAAGGAGAAAGATGAAAGTAAATGTCAACAAAAGTAAAGTGATGGTTTGTGAGCTAAGTACAAGTGAGGTTGTAGATTTTGTATGCCCATATAGAGTGGGAATTGAATGTGAAAAAAAAAGCAAAATAATTTTGAATGGTAAAGAAATGGAGGGGGGCAATGAGTTTAAGTGCCCTGGATCAGTTATGTGTAAGCATGGTGGTACAGAGGGAGAGATACGAGAAAGGGCATTGCAAGGAAGAAGGGTGGTAGGGTCTTTGGGACGAATCATGAATGGCAGAAGTGTGAGCATGACGGTAAAGAGGGATTTGAGAAATACAATAATAGTACCAACCCTCACATATGCAAGTGAAACGTGGGCCTGGAATGAAAATCAGAGGTCTAGAGTGCAGGCAGTGGAAATTAGTTAGTTGATGAGTGCTTGTGGTGTGAGTAGAATGGATGGAATGCGTAATGCAAGTGTGTACGAGTGTTTTGGAATGTGTCACGGGGGTGAAGGGAAGAAGTGTGGAGTGGTGGAAGAGGTGAAGTGGCAGACTTTAAAGTGGTTTGGCCACATGGAGCAAATGGAGGAGAGTAAGATGAATAGAAGGGTGTATGTGAGTGAGATAGAAGGAGGGAATGCTAGAGGACGACCTCCAGTGAAATGGAGAGATAGGGTGCAGGAGTACGTTAGGGAGAGGGGGGAAAGATCTTAGCCTCGAGCAGGCAAGGAGGAGAGTTTAGATAGAGAAAGTTGGAAACTCTTCTGCCGTGGCCATCCCCTGGTGGGAGCTCCTAGGAGCATGTGTCGATGAAATGATGATGATGATGATGATGATGAAAGCTGAGGTACGGGTACAACGTACAATAAGCAAACATTTTTTAGAACTCTGAAAAAAGAGACAAAAATAAAAAGATCTAAATGGATGATTGTTAAAGAAATTCCCGAATGACATTACAATATTTAGATTCTGATGTTACGCCTGAACAAAGCAGGAAAAATATGTCCTGGAAGATGGTTATTAGGAGTTTAACAAACAGTTTACGTATTTTATCAGCCACTACTTTAGACATCAATATATTTAATAATTAAGCATGTTTATATACCTTTTGATGTCGAACGTTAGGTTGCTGGAAGCGAGAATCCATTCAGGTCGGTATTAATAACACTATCACCTACGAGGAAACTAATGTAACATAATTTTTTTATTTATTATTTTCAATCAATATGTAGGTTCCGGTGTGTGTATGTGTGTCTGTTTGTTTGTGTGTGTGTGTGGGGGGGGGGGAGGTCAAGGCATCGGAGGGAGTCTAAGATATGCTGACAGTTTAACATCAGGGTTACTCACCAACATTTTATTAATTTTTTGTGTGCTCGTCTGACCTGACATTACATATCACCAATTAGTCTGGCCCCGGCGCCTTCCCTTCACCTGCAGGAACACCTGACGGCCGGTGTGAACAATGGTGGTGATAAAGGTGCGGCCCTCGTCACGACCACCATGGCCCGGCGGTGTTGTGACGACTGGAGATGGTGGTGGTGGTGACGGTAGCGGTGATAGTGGTGGTATTATATTCTGATGGTGTTGGCGGTGATAGTAGAGATGGTGATAGTGGTGATGCCCCCTTTACTTCCACCATTACCCTGCGGTGTTGTGACGACTGGTGATGGTGGTGGTGGTGATATTGTGGATTGGTGGTGGTGGTGACAGTAGTGATGGTGATGATAGTGGTGATGATAGTGTTGATTGTAAGAGTAGCAGCGATTGTATGGATTATAGTGATGATTATAAAATAACAAAAAAGTGATTGATAATGATAGGCACTGTTGGTATTGTTCCTGTTGATATTCCTCGTCCACTGCATCTCCATCTCTTCCCATTTTCCATCTACGTCCTCCTCTTCCTGCTCCCCCTTACCACGACCTTTTCCTGCTTTCCCTATATTTTCTTGTCCCCATGCAATCCTCACACTTCGCCTCCTCACTTTCTAACAAGATCAATAAAACTTTAAAAAAATACATAAATACAAATCTGAGTGAGGGAAAACAAAGGAGCAAAGAATTAAGGAAAACTACAGTATATCATATAAATGTTAATGTAATCAATTTCAGGTCTCCATAAATTAGTGGTAGAGATAATAAACAACTCTTACAAGATAATTTCGACGGCAAGACACCAAAGAAAATAAGCGATTGAAACTAATTCTGCGATAACTGCACGGACGGACCTGAAGAGGTGACAGCTTTTTTCTTTTCTTTTTACGTGTACGCCTGTAGCGCCGTTAGGCTTTCTAGAGGGGCGCAAGTAAGTCTTGATAGTGGCGCCATCTTCTCTTGGCTCATGCTGTCCCCCCGAAACTCCTTCTTGATTCACTTGGACGGTTTCCTATAGAGTCCGGGTTGATGGGTGGTCTTCAGGACAGCATGTGGGTAGTTTTAAGCCACTCGGCGGTGACTAAAACATCCGAGGTGGTAGCGTGAGGATTCGAACCCGCGATGTCCATCACGCGGTGAATGTGGGCCCAGCACGCTACCACTCAACCACCGCCTACCCAACACAAACACACACACACACACACATACACACACACATACAGGTAACTCTCGATTTGCGCGAGTTTGGTTTACGCGTTTTTTTAAATCACGCGGGGTCCAAAATCAAAATAAATGTTAAATTTACACATTTTTTTTCATTTATACGCGATATTTTATGGAGTGGCCACCAGATGTCTCATGCAAATGGACTCACACGGCGCCGCGGCCACACAGCTAAGCTCAGTTCTTCCCGCGCGCCACTTGAACAACACGACTTGAACCCACTCTGCCACGCTACTCAACAATAAGG